>NC_035445.2:155387328-155687328 GCF_002127325.2 Helianthus annuus
GTCGTCCGAGCTTGCGAGACTATTGTGGACGCTCTTTAGGAAACAGCCAGCCTAGTTCGTTTAGTACCTCCACTTAACCTTTTGGGTAAAATACGTCAGTTTACACTGGTAAATACAAATCAACTGACTCATTTTGAAAATGATTGAAAATTGATTTAAATGCACAAGGCATAAATATTTTTATTAACTTGGGATAATTATGCAATATAAACTTGTGAACGAATTACATGCTACTCGTACATTTGGTGGCCCGGGATCTGCTGTCCGGGCTAAAGATTAAATGACACAGGTTATACACGTCGGGTGTACGCCTACACCCCGTGCTCTGGTCGTGGCCATCTCGTAAGATAATGCCAAGGATATCCGGGACACGGTCAATAACCCCCCAAACCCTTAAAGTAAAACAAGACTGTTTAAACGAGTCGCACAAACTATTCAAGACTGGACACCCAAGGGCGCAGGATTTGTGCGCTCGATCAAGCGGTATTCTATATACCGTACCCCAAGCCCGTATAGGGAAAATAAGTCAAAATGTATTTACCTGAGCAAGTATGAATCACAATTGGTAAGTGTAGGTAGCTTTTACTGGGCCTCCTAATCTGGAACAAAGGTTTATAATAACCTATTAGATTCCTAACGGGTCTTTTATTTAAGCTTTAGCTTAGACCGGTTAGTTTTAAGGACGATACGATACCAGCGCACGATTAAAAGAAAGACCGGATAGAATGTGATTTAGACCCGACAAGTTTGAATACTTGTATAATATGGGTATACTAAATACATTCTGGATTTTGAGATAAAAATGATAACGTTTGACCCGTTTCGGTCAATTTACGCAAACTAGTTACGTAAACCGAACCGAACGCAAAAAGGGCGTTACGGGTAGCCAAAAGAGTCAAATGCAAGTTCCCTGAGATAATATGCTTTAAATATAATATAATATCAGTATGTTATGTTCTATTATGCCCCGATTGAATTTAAACTCAATTTATGCCTTATAAGGGCATTTTGGTCATTTAAAAGATTATAAAAGAGTCAAATTGGAAATCTGAGTTACGGGTCTGATTTATACAGTAAATATACTTCATTTGATATATTATAACAGTAGAGTATGACCCGTATACAAAACTTATCATTTAAAATCAAACTATGCACCGTAGGGGTATTTTAGTAATTCCACAAGGGCTAAAAATGCCAAAACTGGAAATCTGAGTTAAAACATTTATACTTACTGTTATTATATGAAAATATACTAAATACATCAGTAGGTATGAGTCTTATATGTTTAAAATGAGTATAACGCTTACTATGCGCTAAAAACGCTAAAAATGCGATTTAGAGCCGTTTCCGGGTTTTTAAAAGAAAGCTGAGATTTTTATATTTCCAGAATGCTCAAAATAATTTATTTAACATATAAAATCAGTAGAAAAAGGTTTGGGGTCAAAAGAATGTATAAAACTCATTTTATGGCTTAAACGGTCAAAACCGGCATTAACCGAATCGACTTAGCGACGTATGATCCGATCAGCCAAAAATTAAATAAAAATCATCAAAAATCCCAAAATATTATATAACATCATTGGGTAAAAAGTTTTATATCAAAACGTGGCCTGAAATGGGTTATACGCGAAATGCGTCGTTTATTAAACATAAAGCTTTAGTTTTACGCTATCGGCCATAACTCAAAATCTGGACCACCAACTGGTCTCAAATTTTCGGTGCAAGTTTATATATTAGAAATAAAGATTTCTACTCTATCACTTTTCCAAAAATCACGTTTTATATCAAAAAGGGCAAAATAGTCAACTTTAAGCATAAATCGGAAACATGCAAATGAATCGGCTAAGCATAGACTCAAGTATCAAAAATTCCAGAAAGTTTAACCAAAATAAAAATGGTCAAAAATAGGCTCCAATACAGATCTCAAACATGCATGCACGGATCCGAATCGATAGTCTACGAAAAAGTCGTTTTACAAGACTTTCGGTTCCGATTCGTATATATACTAAAGATTGTCGAGTTTATTATGATGAAACACATACTTATATTCATTATAATTTATTTTTTGATGATCAAACTGATTGCATGTCATCTACATTACCATTTAAGCTATTTTTCGCAAAAACGATTTCTGTTGACTTTTTAGAAACAACTTTGACTCGACAAATAGCATGCTTAGAGTGGGAATCAGAGAATACCCTTATGAGGGTTTGTTTCCCACATAAATACCAACATATCAGTGGTTTCAATTTGAGAAATGACAGAGCCAAACTCGTTTAATCGAAAAGTCAAATTATAAGAACAACGGTTTGACTTTTAACAATTAATCTATGCTAGAACGAATTATAGAATGATATAAAGGCTTACAAAGGTCCTAATGAAGCTTAGTTAACACTAGGAGGCTGCCTTGTCGTTCAGAAATGCTCCAGAAGTTGCCTTGAGAGTTCTTGCAAGTTGCTTTGTTCTTGTTACTATCACAAGTGCTCAAGAATTGATGAAATGATCTGATTTAAGGTGGAATTCAGATGATATAGAGAGCTCCCAGTAGCCTAGGCATGCAAGCATTCTTATTGGAGCAAAAGGGAGGTGAAGCAAGCTGTATTGCACTTCAAATTCGGACCCAAAATACCCATTTTCGCGAATTCTGCACCTGATAGGGTCACGCGGCCCGCTTGGGTCTGTCCAGGCGGGTCGCCTGAGGTCTGCTGCTGTCAAACTTCTTTCAAACTTGGCAGCTTTGGTCCCTGTCCTTGCACGCGATGTTTCGGCTACTTATTTTGACTCGTAAACCCCCAAACTTGGTTTCTAAGAACCTTGGGACATTTACCAACATGGTAATGTCCTCGGATAACTTTGCGCTCAACCGAAAAGCCATGAAATTCGACGTTGACGCTTTTAACCCCTCAAGTACGGTTTTGGCCATAACTTTCTCATACGTTAACGAAACTTCATGAAATTTTTACCACATATTCTAGTGAGTATATTTTAGCATTACAATGCTTCGGGTCTGCCAAAAGTTCACTCAGAGGTATAAATTCAACATGTTGACACTTTTAGCCCCTATAGTTTGTAATTCCTCACTTTTGTGCAATTTCCGCTTCGTATGATCCATGAACCATCCGTTTAAGGTTATGAACATTATGTAAGGTTATCATAGAGTCTATTTATCCATTGTTGACACTTTGGATCCTTATGTTCCATAGTTTTCACCTTTTGTCGATTTTAGTCCCTCTAAAGTTTGTTTTCACATACCGGAACTTTATGACACGTGTCAATACATTATTGGACGGAAATTTTCGAGGTGTTACATCCTCACCCCCTTAAAATAAATCTCGACCTCGAGATTTACTGAAACAAATGAGGGTATTTCTCTTTCATCGTGAATTCCACTTCCCACGTGTATTCGGGACCTCTACGGGCATCCCATTTGACCTTTACAATAGGTATATACTTCCTTCGAAGCTTCTTCACCTGTCGATCCTCGATCGACAATGGTTTTTCCACGAACTTCAAACTCTCATCTATGTGTATATCCGTATGCGGTATAACCAGTGATTCGTCAGCGAAACACTTCTTCAAATTACAGATGTGGAACACATTATGGATGGCGCTAAGTTCTTCAGGCAAGTTTAACTTATAAGCGACTGACCTGACACGTTCGATGATCTCGAAAGGTCCTATGTATCTCGGGCTTAGCTTGCCTTTCTTACCAAATCGCATCACCCCCTTCCAGGGCGATACTTTAAGCAATACTTTATCACCTACCTCGAAGTGAAAATCTTTGCGCTTAGGATCCGCATAACTCTTCTGCCTATCCCTGGCAGCTTTCAAACGATCGCGAATCTGAACGATCTTGTCCGTCGTCTCAAAAACGATATCTGGTCCTGACAATTGGACATCTCCAATTTTTGCCCAACAGATGGGCGATCTACACTTTCTACCGTATAAGGCCTCAAAAGGCGCAGCTTTTATGCTGGAATGGTAGCTATTGTTGTAGGAGACTTCAATCAGTGGTAGGTTCTTATCCCAACTACCACCCAAATCGATCGCACATGCACGAAGCATGTCTTCCAAAGTTTGAATAGTACGCTCACTCTGACCATCAGTCTGAGGATGATAAGCCGTACTAAAATTCAAACGAGTGCCCAACGATTATTGGAAACTCTTCCAAAAATGCGATGTATATCTAGTATCTCTATCGGAGATAATAGATACAGGTATACCATGCAACGCTACAATCTTATCGACGTATAATTGAGCTAACATATCGGAGCAATACGTCTCCTTGATGGGTAGAAAATGAGCTGACTTAGTCAGTCTATCTACTATGACCCATATGGTATCATTTCCCTTTTTCGTCTTCGGCAACTTGGTGATGAAATCCATTGTCACCATTTCCCATTTCCACTTGGGAATTTCAGGTTGTTGAAGCAAACCTGACGGCTTCTGATGCTCAGCCTTGACTTGCGCACAAGTCAAACATTTAGCTACATGCTCAGCTACTGACTTTTTCAAACCAATCCACCAGTAGTTTGCTTTCAAATCCTGGTACATCTTATCAGCTCCAGGATGAACGGAATATTTAGAGCTGTGGGCTTCCTGGAGGATAACATCCCGAAGTCCTCCATAAACTGGAACCCATATTCGTCCGTTTAGTCGTAGCATTCCATCTTTGTCGTAGGATAACTGCTCCTCAGTTACTCCTAACTTCTCTGTAGGATAGTTAGCTTCCAACACAGCTTCCTTCTGTGCAGCTAACACCCTTTCATTCAAATTATTTCTTATTTCAATGCGCTTGGCATTGATTCTGATTGGTTTCACCCTTTCCTTTCTGCTTAAGGCGTCGGCAACTACATTTACCTTGCCTGGATGGTATCTTATCTCACAGTCATAATCATTTAGAGTTTCCATCCATCGCCTTTGTCGCATGTTCAATTCCTTCTGATTGAACAAATGTTGAAGACTCTTGTGATCCGAATAAATTATACACTTGGTTCCGTACAAGTAATGTCTCCATAGCTTCAAAGCAAACACAACAGCACCCTATTCCAAATCGTGGGTGGTGTAGTTCTTCTCATGCACCTTGAGCTGGCGAGAAGCGTAGGCAATGACTTTGCCTCTCTGCATGAGCACACAGCCCATACCAGTGTGCGATGCATCGCAATACACTATGAAATCTTCTATGCCATCGGGCAGTGTCAACACTGGCGCGTTGCTCAACTTCTTCTTCAGGATGTCGAAGGATTCCTGCTGCTTAGGGCCCCAATCAAACTTAATCTTCTTACGAGTCAACGAAGTTAGGGGCGCAGCAATCCTTGAAAAGTTTTCAATAAATCGCCTATAATATCCTGCCAATCCGAGGAAACTGCGAATCTCGGTAGGAGTCTTCGGCTCCTGCCAGTTCATGACTGCTTCTACTTTAGCGGGATCTACTTGGATACCACGCTCGCTTACTACATGTCCAAGGAATTGGACTTCTCGAAGCCAAAATTCACACTTCGAAAATTTGGCATAAAGCTTCTCTTGATGCAGAAGTTTGAGAATACAACGAAGGTGTTTCTCATGGTCAGCTTGGCTCTTCGAGTAGATAAGGATGTCGTCAATAAAGACGATAACGAATTTATCTAGATAGGGCTTGCAGACACGATTCATGAGATCCATGAATGCGGCTGGTGCGTTGGTGAGCCCAGACGGCATCACTAGGAACTCGTAATGTCCATAACGAGTCCTAAACGCTGTCTTGTGCACATCTTCGTCTTTGACCTTCAGCTGATGATAACCTGACCTCAGGTCGATCTTGGAGAAATAGCTTGCTCCTTGCAACTGATCGAACAGATCGTCGATCCTGGGTAACGGGTACCTATTCTTGATAGTGACCTTGTTAAGCTCACGGTAATCGATGCACAGACGCATCGATCCATCCTTCTTTTTAACGAACAAGATTGGCGCTCCCCAAGGAGACGAGCTAGGTCTAATAAAACCTTTAGCTAACAAATCATCCAACTGCATCCTCAACTCCTTCATCTCCGTTGGTGCCAATCTATATGGTGCTCTTGCTACAGGCGCAGCGCCTGGAATGATGTCTATCCGAAACTCCACTTGCCTATCCGGTGGCAAACCGGGTAGTTCTTCAGGGAATACTTCAAGGTATTCTGAGATAACAGGGATATCTTCAATCTTCGGCTTCGGCTCATCAATGGTAACTTGTGCCATATAAATGACACATCCCTTCTGCATGCATCTGGATGCCTTGAGCATGGACACTTGCTCAGGCAATCCATGCTGGGTATCTCCTTGAATAGTGAGTGACTCACCAGACGGAGTCTTCACTACTACTTGCTTTCTGTTGCACAGAATCTGGGCTTGGTTACTCGATAACCAATCCATGCCTATCACTATATCGAATCCAGCTAGCTTAAAGGGAAGCAAGGATAACGGGAAAGAATGATTCCTAATGGATATAACACATCCATCTAGAACAGTCGAGGCGGTTTCTATGGTTCCATCGGCTAATTCCACCTCATATTTCACACTTAAGGTTTTAACAGGAAGGTTTAACAATTTACAAAACTTATTATCTACAAATGACTTATCAGCTCCTGAATCAAACAAGACTCTAGCAAAAACATCATTTACAAGAAACGTACCTGTAATGACGTTGTCGTCTAGAACTGCTTCCTTGGCGTCCATTCTGAAGACTCTCGCATTAGTCTTCTTTCCGTCGTCAGCTTTCTTCGCATTCTTTGGGCAATTTGGCCGGATGTGCCCTTTCTCATTGCAACCAAAACAAGTTGCGTCCTTAATCTTCTTGCAATCCAAGGCTTTATGGTCTGTGGACTTGCAGATTCCACATCGTTTCTCGTGAGACTGGGATTTCGCTTCCAAACGACATTTCCCAAAATGGTGTCTCTTGCAGATCTTGCATCTGGGTTTTTCACCCGATTGATGATCTCCCTTCTTAAATCCCGACCCTTTCTTATGGTCGTTGTTCCCTCTGTGTCGTTTCTCCGATCTTCGTGAGGTGTCATCCTCACGTTTCCTCTTGTTTTCCTCTGAGCTCTTCATAGCTCTCAATCTGACTACATCTTGAGTGAGGGAGAGGGATAGATCAGCTACGGATCTGAATGTCGTAGGCCTTGATGCCTTAACGCTCGCTTTGATCTCTGGTGCCAGACCCCCAATAAATCGAGCAATCCTTCGCGGCTCCGGGGTCACCAAATACGGCACTAATCGAGATAAGGTGTTGAATGTAGTAAGATATGCCTGACAATCGAGGTTCTTCATTACCAGAGATACGAAATCCGACTCAATCCTTTCGACCTCGTGCTGCGGGCAGAAATTTTCCTTGATCAGGGCCACAAACTGTTCCCATGACATACTGTACAGGGTGGCCTTACCGGCAGCTTGTAGAAGAGACTTCCACCATGCTAGAGCATCTCCCTTGAACGACTGGGACACGTACTTCACGACGTCCCTATCAGCACACCCGCTGATATCAACGACAGTATCCATCTCATCTAGCCATGTCATGCAATCAACTGCTCCTTTTTCCCCAGTAAAATCTCTGGGTTTGCATGAAACGAAATACTTGTACGTACAGGACTTGTTGTGCGTATCATGCTTCAGCTTGATTTCTTGTTTAGGAATACTGCTGTGGTTGGAGGAGTGATTATCCTCCTCATCCTTCTTCGGCTCACTTTTCTTAGAAGGCGGCTTACTATGAGCCTCAGAATAAGTCTTGGGCTTGACGTGCGATACAGTCCGGGTCCTACTCCGAGTCCCGCTAGATTCCCTGAATTGCCTATCCATAGCTTTGGCAACAGCGTTTTCAACCAGTGCTTGCAGTTCCGCACCAGTGACGTGAATCTTTGTATCATCGGGGTGTTCTCCAGAATGACTGTTGGTCTCCTCCGATTTGGCCATGTAGCTTTAAGCTACATAAAAGGACAAGGTCTTATTTAGAAACCTAACAGTATTATCGTTCTAGACGATTTATTATCCATGGTATTAAGAACCATAATAGTTAATTTATTTAATTTCATTCAGCACTTTTATTAGCAACTATATTATGGAATGAAATATATATATTGGCACAATAGGCCTAGTCACTTCGGACAACTTCTAAATTATAAATTTAGATTTTTATAGGATTAGCATTGTATAATTAAACAAATAATCCTTTACTTGGCAGGGAGTCATAGACCACAATTGCCTTTTTGCTTTATACGACATAGTCATAACCCGTAGGTATCAAGTCACAATCTGACTTGTATACAGATATAATCTGTAGATAATTTATTAAAAAGGGTGACATGTGTGATTTTACGAATCACGCTTAGTCAAGAATGTTAACATGTTTTCAGATGTTAACAGAGAGTTGAATCTTTTCAACCAGGTTTTACCATATTGGCCAGGCCTGTTAATAAAACATTCAAGCTAGGTTTTACCTTACTAAGATTCTTATTAAATGGCAAATCAAATAAAAGTTGATATTTTCCATTTATTTGAATATTATATTCATGCACATAAATAAAATGAAGAAAAATTTTAAATTAACCATTTTAATTAAAGTAAACTAGTACAACTTTTGCCCTAAACGGGACTTTTCAACTTAAATAGCATGCCCACGCAGGGGCTAAACCAAATAACAGACAAAACAAACAAAACAAACCCACGCAGGGGTTAAACAGAAACAACATACCCACGCAGGGGTAGAATAAGAGAAATATACCCACGCAGGGGTAGAATACAGGAATAAATGTCCTCGCAGGGACATGAGTAAATGAGCTAACAACCAAAGGATTTAATAATCCTTCTTACTCTTACCCTTAATCAAGTCAACCATCTTCTTGAACATACCGCGGTTGTGTCGGCGATCTTGTCGCATTTCCTGTCGCAATTCCCGTCGCACGTCGTGTATCCCTTGCACGATTTCTTGGACTTGCGGTGGCGACATCATCGGCGCCGGCGGCGGTGGCTGATACTGCGGTGGCTGTGGAGGCTGCGGCTGCTGGTACCCTTGCGGTAAGTACCCAAAAGCTGATTGTCCCGTAGCCCAGGGACCTCCAAAAACACTCTCCTGGTTGAGAGTGTTTTAACCTGAAGCTAACCAGTAGGGATCTCCCGTATAATCATAACCAGGAGGAAAAGTCGGCTCGAAAGGGTTGAACTGTGCTGCGCTAGCATACGCAGGGATTGGCTCTCCAAAGTTCTGCGGCGGCAGTGGCGCAACAGGCGCAGAAGTAACTCCTGAGACGGCATGCGGAGATTCTCCCATCTCTGACTCCTCATGAAGCGCCGAGTAGCGGCTGCTACCTGAATGTGGAGGGGTGCTAATGCGAATCCCTCCTCGCGTAGACATACGCGCGTTCCTCTTTGGCCTCTGAGGCGGAGGAGGCAAAACCGGTGGTGGTGGAGGGATGGTTGGGAGTGCCGGACGGTGGCATGGAGGGATCGGTGTCCTCGTCGACCTCCATCTCGTTGCCACCAGAGAAGTGGTCTTCAGGTCCTAGTGGGTTATGACCCACTGGTTCATCCAAGTAGGCATCAGGGTTGTACAGGCCCTGATAACCGGGTGTTGGGTAGTTGTGAGGTGACTGGTGAAGAGGTATGAAAGATCCATGGGAGTCGTGGGGCCCATTTTCAGAATGGGGCCCAAATGAGTGGGGTAGGGATGGCGAGGTACTCAATGATACCGAGTGCCTGGCTGGCTCGGCGAATGATCTCCAAAGATCATGGGCTGCAGTGTTGTGCGATGCTGATGGGGCTCGCCTGTGCGAAGGCCCTGCCTCGTGGTCATGTGATGTGGCGAATCCTCCTCGTCCTCGCATACGTGGCGGCATGATGAACCTGTCAAAAATCAAACAAGTTGCACAACAAAATATATAAGACAAAGCTAATAATAAATAAAAATAAAACAAACGAAATTTTGAACATTTCCTAAGTTCTTTGTCTAGACTCGAAAATCGAGGAATGTGCAATTGTGTAACTGAGATCAAACACAAAAGACTAGTTTTTAATTCACTCAGCGTTGGCTCTGATACCAACCTGTCACACCCCCGATCTCCACGTGTCACCGGTGGGCCGGTGTGGGGTACAGTGACGTGGTTGGCATCGTCATAGACAAACAACACAATATAATAATGCACAGCGGAAGCAGAAATAGATACATTCAACTTTAAATAAAATGCAATAATAAATATCACAAGTAGTTGAAACGGATCCACAGGCGGATCAATAAAATAAGATAAATTGTTCAACAGTTTATTGTCGTCCGAGCTTGCGAGACTATTGTGGACGCTCTTTAGGAAACAGCCAGCCTAGTTCGTTTAGTACCTGCACTTAACCTTTTGGGTAAAATACGTCAGTTTACACTAGTAAATACAAATCAACTGACTCATTTTGAAAATGATTGAAAATTGATTTAAATGCACAAGGCATAAATATTTTTATTAACTTGGGATAATTATGCAATATAAACTTGTGAACGAATTACATGCTACTCGTACATTTGGTGGCCCGGGATCTGCTGTCCGGGCTAAAGATTAAATGACACACTGTCACACCCCCAAAATTACCACCTAGGGAGTGTCCCTGTTAGGCGTGTGACGACTAGCAATGAGCCACCAATTACATTGAATCACAAGTTTGAAATAAAGTTTCATCATTTAATAAATACGAAATCCCAAACATAAGTTGTTCAAAAACCATAAGTTCAGCGGAAGCATTAACGTATAACAAAATATATGTTTCACACAATCAAAGTAAATAAATGTTTGTGAAATAACTCAGCAAAGCAACCATGACCACTCGCGCCCTCCAGCCAGCAAGTTCCCGCGTTCCAAGTACCTAAGGACCTGCGAGCATGTAACACACGTATCAGACAAAGCTGGCGAGTTCACAGTTTTAGAAAATGTTTGTTACCCGTTGTATATAAAGCAGTTCAATAACCAATGCAAGTAATATTGTTAATATCTCATTTCCGAACAATGACGGCTCTTGAAATACACGACTGCCCTTCCCACGTACTCCTATCTAGTACTGGGCCAGACTGGGTCATTAGTTCACCTCCGTCCTCTACATGAGCGGTGTGAGGGTGCCAAACCTAAGTAGCGCTACTAACTAATACCCGATGAGGGACTTACAAAAGATGATAGGTGAGATCATTAACCAATATACTCGTTTCTTTTACCCAAAACCCTATTCCCCCATGGAATACCCACTGACTGTCCCCAACCACTGGGACGCATGCTCGAATGTAGTGAACTCACCTTTGGTTGCCCGGTAGAACTTGTTACTTGTTATTCAATAATCAACACGTCCTATAAGGTTACCATTTATAGTCAGTTTACGTATACCCAGCGTACAACAATTTAAACGTATGCAAAACTCACATCAACATATTCTTGGTTCTTAAATTGCACACATGTGACTCATGTCATGACAGTTTATTCGTATATGCTAAGTATCACCCAACTTTACACACTTAAATAGTTCAAGATATTACATGAAATGACACAATAACTTAACACATTAAAGCATATACTGTCCAGCCGATCCATTCCTTATGCGGCCATCCTTTTGACTATTGATTCGGCCCAATAGTGTTGGCCCAATCACTTGTTTTACTTATGAGTTATCAGGCCTAGGGTCCTTCTAAGTGTTCATGACATCCCAAGAAGAGTCCCACTCAAACCGGCCCAATACGTGAATGTATATGATCCCCTATTACCAACTATCTAACCCACAAGCCCAAACCAAGATTTATAAATGAAATAGTTAAACTTTTGTATCCATTCTACTAGCTGGGGTCTGCATACAAACTATCGGCCCTATGTCCCCTTCTTTTTGATTTGTTCCAGTTCACTGTTGTAATAATTCAACTAATGTATCAGCCCCATGATCATAAAGTTCAGCCGTGAACCCTTTCAATATTCCCAGCAGCTTTCATTACATCACAAACAATTCAACTACACAACAAGATACTTACAATTTCTCATATATACTCAGTTCATCATATCATACGCAACACAATTTAGATCAACCATACTCTACTTAACGAATGGCATGTGCATGTGTACAGAATTTATCACCCGTAAGCAACCCTAAAGGCACATAATTATTCAGTCAATTCATGAACAAGCAACCCCAAAGCATTCAATAGTCGTCAAGCACATTCTATATGAATCATGCAATTTACTTTACAAATAACCTGGTTTTCATCATACGTAATTTTACCAGCATGATCTCTATAAAAATTTATACATCAATCGGTTTCTAGTTACTGTTCGGCCCGTAACGTGTGTTCGAGTAATCATCAACAATAATCTCGGTTATCATACCAATCGTTTAATTTAGTTAATACGTAACAGGCTACACATCGGACGTTAAGCAAAACACAACTAAATTCTAACCCGCATATAACAAATCAGGCAATTAAACACTAGACAAACATGGCTGAGTTCACTAACCGTAAGCCTTGGTTGAGCAAGATGATGTTGCGACTGGGGAATGGGGTAACCTTCACAACTTCCGTGTACAACTAGGGTTTGGAATATGATTTATTCAACTCAAGAACGTGAATAATTTAGACTCAATGCAGATGTATATAAGCCCTATAGGCCGGTCTCAAATCAATACCCACATGGGCTCTACAAGGCCCAGCCGTACATCATCTTGCTGTTGGGCTCTACAATACCCAAATGGGCCAAGTGTGGGTTTTAGTTACTGTTGGGCTCAATTGATACTTTCTAAGATAATGCGTGTGTATGAGTCGTGTTTATGAAGTAAACGTGATCCACCTATAACTAAAAGTATACCAAGACGCGACCCAAACACGAAAGGTACGAAAAATAAATTATAATAGATCAGAATACTAGCATCACACGTTTAACCATAATTAAGAGGAACGAATAACGGGGAATTAGAATTTGATAAATCACATTACTGCCCTCGGGAGTTCGGGTTGTCACATCATCCCCAACTTGAAAGAAATTTCGTCCCGAAATTTGACAAGTAGGCACGAACGAATGAAGTGAGGATTCAAGATTGTTGCGGATTTTGTTCAGGTGTGACATCATCCCCAACTTGAAAGGGAATCTCGCCCCGAGATTCGCCAGTTTTGCTTGACTCCGCTTTGTCTTTGGGGAAGAGGTGAGGGTATTTTAATTTCATCTGGTCCTCGCGCTCCCACGTGAACTCCGGTCCACGTCTTGAGTTCCAACGAACCCTCACAATAGGAATACGACTGTGTTTACGCACCTTGACTTCACGGTCCATAATCTCGATGGGTTCTTCTACAAACTGCAGCTTTTCATCGATCTTTAACTCTTGTAAAGGTACCGTTAACGGATCGTCAGCATAACACCTCTTCAGCTGCGACACATGAAATACATCGTGAACATTACCCAGCTCAGTAGGTAACTCCAATCTATAAGCCACTTTACCAATACGCTCCAGAACCTTAAACGGTCCAACATATCGTGGATTCAGCTTGCCACGTTTCCCAAAGCGCACAACCCCTTTCCACGGTGAGACTTTCAACATAACTCGGTCATTCACTTCAAACACTACCTCTTTGGCACGTTTGTCTGCATAGGCTTTCTGACGATCACGAGCAGCTGCCATACGCTCTCTGATTTTCACGATTTTCTCTGAAGTTTCGAGTACTATCTCAGGACCTGTAATCTGACTATCACCCACTTCAGCCCAGCAAAGAGGTGAACGACACTTCCGCCCGTACAGTGCCTCAAATGGTGCCGCCTTGATACTGGTATGGTAGCTGTTATTGTAAGAAAACTCGACCAACGGCAAGTGCTTCTCCCATCCTTTTCCAAAATCAATAACGCATGCCCGTAACATATCCTCTAGCGTCTGAATGGTGCGTTCACTCTGACCATCCGTTTGTGGGTGATAGGCCGTGCTCATATCGAGACGCGAGCCGAACGACTTATGCATAGCCTGCCATAACTCCGAAGTAAAACGAGGATCTCGATCAGAAATAATAGAAGTCGGCACTCCGTGCCTAGAAACCACCTCTTTAAGGTACACTGCTGCGAGTTGTGAATACTTATCTGTCTCCTTGATCGCTAAGAAGTGTGCTGACTTTGTGAGACGGTCGACAATCACCCATATAGTATCGTTCCCAGTCTGAGTTCTCGGTAACCCCGTAACAAAATCCATAGCGATCTGTTCCCATTTCCACATGGGTATCTCCGGCTGCTGGAGTAGGCCCGAAGGTTTCTGGTACTCTGCTTTGACCCTAGCGCAAGTCAAGCACTTACTCACGTATGTTGCGATGAGAGCTTTCATCTTCGGCCACCAATACAAAACCTTGAGGTCCTGATACATCTTATCGGACCCTGGGTGAATAGAATATCGTGACTTGTGTGCTTCGTCCATCACAAGCTCTCGAAGATCACCAAATAAAGGAACCCATATTCGTTCCATGAAGTAGTAAATACCGTCAGACCGTTGCTCGAACTTCTTCTTGTGTAGACCCCGTAACCCTTCAGTCTCGATATTTTCGTCCTTCAGTGCCTCAATCTGAGCTGAACGGATCCGAGCAGGTAGGTCAGAGTGAATAGTAAGCTGTAGGGCACGAATACGCTTCGGTTTTGGTTCCTTGCGGCTAAGAGCATCCGCTACAACGTTAGCTTTACCCGGGTGATACTTGATGGCACACTCATAATCATTGAACAACTCTACCCAGCGACGCTGACGCATATTCAATTCTTTCTGGTCGAAGATGTGCTGAAGGCTCTTATGATCAGTATAGATGGTGCATTTCGTGCCGTAGAGATAATGCCTCCATATCTTCAGTGCAAAGACTACCGCTCCCAACTCCAAGTCATGTGTTGTGTAGTTTTTCTCGTGTACTTTCAACTGACGAGAAGCATAAGCTATCACCTTCTCGCGTTGCATCAACACGCAACCGAGACCCTGAATCGAAGCGTCACAATAAACCACAAAATCCTCGGTACCATCTGGTAGTGATAGAATCGGCGCGCTGCATAATTTTTGTTTCAAGAGTTGGAATGCATCCTCCTGTTTCGCTCCCCATGAATAAACTACCTTCTTCTGTGTTAATGAAGTGAGTGGCTGAGCGATCTTCGAGAAATTCTGAATAAAACGACGATAGTACCCTGCTAGACCGAGAAATTGCCGCACCTCCGAAGGATTCTTTGGTGCCGCCCAATTTCTGATGGCGTCGATCTTGGCAGGATCCACATGTATGCCTAGCTCATTAACTATATGCCCCAGAAAGTGCACCTCCCGTATCCAAAAATCACACTTCGAAAATTTTGCGTACAGTTGCTCCCTCCTCAGGAGTTCTAGGATGAGGCGCAGATGCCGCTCATGATCTTCCTTGCTCTTGGAATAAATCAAAATGTCGTCAATAAAAACGATAACGAAGTCATCAAGGTATGGCTTGCACACGCGGTTCATGAGATCCATGAAGACCGCTGGTGCGTTGGTCAACCCGAATGGCATAACCAAGAATTCGTAGTGACCGTACCGCGTCCGAAACGCTGTTTTGGGAACGTCTTCTTCTCTGACTCGCACCTGATGATAACCCGACCTTAAGTCGATCTTGGAGTAAAAACTTGACCCTTGCAGCTGGTCAAACAAGTCGTCAATACGAGGTAAAGGATAACGGTTTTTAACCGTCACCTTGTTGAGCTCGCGATAATCTACACACATCCGGAAGGACCCATCCTTCTTCTTCACAAATAGAACTGGGGCTCCCCAAGGGGAAGAGCTAGGTCGGATGAAACCCCTATCCAACAGCTCTTGGAGTTGGTTTGACAATTCCTGTAACTCCCCTGGCGCAAGACGATAAGGGGCACGAGCAACCGGGGCTGCCGCTGGGGCAAGGTCGATCTGGAATTCCACCTGACGATGTGGAGGTAGACCAGGGAGTTCCTCAGGGAATACATCAGGATATTCACGAACCACTGGAAGATCTTCAATCTTCCTTTCATCTGACTGTGAATCAGTGACAAGAGCGAAAATCGCTGGATAGCCCTTACGCAGATACTTCTGAGCCTTTATTGCTGAAACAATACTAACTGGAGTCCCACTGCGATGGCCCTGAACTGATAAAAATTCCCCACTGGAAAGGGGAACACGTATGATCTTCTCCTTACAGAGAATTTCCGCTTGATACTTGGACAACCAGTCCATACCAACAATCACGTCGAAGCTTCCAAGAGTAATAGGTATTAGATCGATGTCGAATACTTGACCCAGAAGATCGATTTTACACCCAAGTAGAACATGTGTAGCTTCGATTGTTTTACCATTTGCAATTTCTACTATGTGTTTCATTACGAGAAGCGTAGGACTTAACCCTAACCGAGAACTGAACCCCAAAGACACGTAACTCCAGTCGGCACCAGAATCAAATAAAATAGAAGCAATAACACCGTTCACTGAAAACGTACCAGTAACCACGTTGCCGTCGTTCCGCGCTTCACCAGCTCCCAACACAAACCCGCGCCCACGCGCGACATTACCCGCATTGTTGTTCCCGCTACTACCCCCTGTGTTCTGCTTCAGCTGAGGGCAGTCTCGCTTGAAGTGCCCCTCAGCCCCACACTGAAAACACCCCTTCTGAGTACCCTGGTTCTGCTGAGTCTGTTGTCTACCCGACTGCTGTGATGACTGCTGCTGAGCTGGAAAAGTGGCCCTACAATCCCTAGCCATATGCCCTGGTCGATTACATCGATGACAAACACGAGCACACTGTCCCTTGTGATGATAGTTACACTTGCTGCACAAGGGTAGCTTCCCTGCGTATGATCCCTGCCCTGATTTGTTACCCGAGTTCTGATTCACTGATGCTGTCTGACTGGAACTGCGGGTGTTGCCAGTATCCGTCTTCTTCTGAGGCTGTGCTGAGTTGGACCCCTTGTCCGCATCGTTCCACTTACGTTTGCTGTCTATGGCAGAAGTAGTAGCTGTAGTAGCGGTAGTAGTAGCAGTGGTAGTAGAAATACGCGGTGGTAGATCCCCGCTCTCCACCTCCTGATCAGTGATTTTATGCGCCAAACGAACGATCTGGGTCAGGTTGTTGAGGTTTGCGGCAGTGACCAAACCCTTCACTCGTGGAGGTAACCCCTTAATAAACAACTCGATTCTTCGTGGCATGGGTCGGGACAAGTTCGGACACAAATCAGCTAACTCATACGACCGCTTCACATACGCCTCGATTTCAGACCCCACCATTGTCAGATGATAGTACTCATTCTCTAACTTCGCTATTTCATCTCGAGGACAGTATTCCTCTCTCATCAGTTCCTTAAAATCATCCCACGTAGTGGCGTTCGCCGCCTCAATACCTAGCAGTTGGACCTGGGCATTCCACCAGGTCAAGGCACCATCCTGAAGCGTGCCTGCTGCAAACTTCACTCTATCCCCAACTGGGCAGTTACATATCGCAAACACCGACTCCGCCTTTTCAAACCAGCGTATAAGTCCCACAGCCCCTTCAGTGCCACTGAAAGTCTGTGGCTTGCAATCCATGAAAGTTTTAAAAGTGCAGACCGGTGGGTGAGGCTGGTTTTGTGGCGCCGGCTGACCTATTAACGAGGGGAAAACAAACCAACAAATAAGACTCAAGTTTACAATTCAAAGGAAAAGAATGTCTGGTACATGTCATACCAGCCTGGTAAGCTGCCAAGGCTGCAGCCACCTGAGCGTTGAGTAATGCTTCTAGCTCAGCCTGGGTCATATGGATTTCGCCACGCCCACCACCGCGGCCTCCATTACGACCACCACGACGACCTCCACCACGTCCGTTCATGATTCTACAAGTATGGGAAGAAGGAACGAATTAACAGATCATTTCAAGCGGATGTCAAGTATTGTTATAGTATTCACAGTTTTCGAAGTTCTAATATAAGATTGACTAACAATGTGGGATTCCTTTTCACACTAGTCGAGATTTACTGGGACTCACATGCACCTCACGTTGTTATTATGTGTGCACCCATAATAATAACCCGATTTGCATGATCATCTCAGTTCATCCCTACTCATGTTAAAAGGTTTCCCCCAAATCCAGGCAGTACCACAGACGACACCACAACATAGAGCATGTATGTTCAAGTAGAGTCCTACCCTAAAAACACGTAGCATAAACAGATAGCATAGTAATTCGTATTGTAATATCAAATGTGCGTTCGAGTGTGATGCTAATCATAAGTATGTACTAGCTATACTATGTAATAGTAACAAGAGACGAACCTTGCTGTCTGGAGCTGAGTGTCATGGTCAATGTCGTATCAGTTCAGTTATAGTCTGGTTTTATAAATCAGTTTTAAAACCAAATTCACTATAACCAGCGGCTCTGATACCAAACTGTCACACCCCCAAAATTACCACCTAGGGAGTGTCCCTGTTAGGCGTGTGACGACTAGCAATGAGCCACCAATTACATTGAATCACAAGTTTGAAATAAAGTTTCATCATTTAATAAATACGAAATCCCAAACATAAGTTGTTCAAAAACCATAAGTTCAGCGGAAGCATTAACGTATAACAAAATATATGTTTCACACAATCAAAGTAAATAAATGTTTGTGAAATAACTCAGCAAAGCAACCATGACCCCTCGCGCCCTCCAGCCAGCAAGTTCCCGCGTTCCAAGTACCTAAGGACCTGCGAGCATGTAACACACGTATCAGACAAAGCTGGCGAGTTCACAGTTTTAGAAAATGTTTGTTACCCGTTGTATATAAAGCAGTTCAATAACCAATGCAAGTAATATTGTTAATATCTCATTTCCGAACAATGACGGCTCTTGAAATACACGACTGCCCTTCCCACGTACTCCTATCTAGTACTGGGCCAGACTGGGTCATTAGTTCACCTCCGTCCTCTACAGGAGCGGTGTGAGGGTGCCAAACCTAAGTAGCGCTACTAACTAATACCCGATGAGGGACTTACAAAAGATGATAGGTGAGATCATTAACCAATATACTCGTTTCTTTTACCCAAAACCCTATTCCCCCATGGAATACCCACTGACTGTCCCCAACCACTGGGACGCATGCTCGAATGTAGTGAACTCACCTTTGGTTGCCCGGTAGAACTTGTTACTTGTTATTCAATAATCAACACGTCCTATAAGGTTACCATTTATAGTCAGTTTACGTATACCCAGCGTACAACAATTTAAACGTATGCAAAACTCACATCAACATATTCTTGGTTCTTAAATTGCACACATGTGACTCATGTCATGACAGTTTATTCGTATATGCTAAGTATCACCCAACTTTACACACTTAAATAGTTCAAGATATTACATGAAATGACACAATAACTTAACACATTAAAGCATATACTGTCCAGCCGATCCATTCCTTATGCGGCCATCCTTTTGACTATTGATTCGGCCCAATAGTGTTGGCCCAATCACTTGTTTTACTTATGAGTTATCAGGCCTAGGGTCCTTCTAAGTGTTCATGACATCCCAAGAAGAGTCCCACTCAAACCGGCCCAATACGTGAATGTATATGATCCCCTATTACCAACTATCTAACCCACAAGCCCAAACCAAGATTTATAAATGAAATAGTTAAACTTTTGTATCCATTCTACTAGCTGGGGTCTGCATACAAACTATCGGCCCTATGTCCCCTTCTTTTTGATTTGTTCCAGTTCACTGTTGTAATAATTCAACTAATGTATCAGCCCCATGATCATAAAGTTCAGCCGTGAACCCTTTCAATATTCCCAGCAGCTTTCATTACATCACAAACAATTCAACTACACAACAAGATACTTACAATTTCTCATATATACTCAGTTCATCATATCATACGCAACACAATTTAGATCAACCATACTCTACTTAACGAATGGCATGTGCATGTGTACAGAATTTATCACCCGTAAGCAACCCTAAAGGCACATAATTATTCAGTCAATTCATGAACAAGCAACCCCAAAGCATTCAATAGTCGTCAAGCACATTCTATATGAATCATGCAATTTACTTTACAAATAACCTGGTTTTCATCATACGTAATTTTACCAGCATGATCTCTATAAAAATTTATACATCAATCGGTTTCTAGTTACTGTTCGGCCCGTAACGTGTGTTCGAGTAATCATCAACAATAATCTCGGTTATCATACCAATCGTTTAATTTAGTTAATACGTAACAGGCTACACATCGGACGTTAAGCAAAACACAACTAAACTCTAACCCGCATATAACAAATCAGGCAATTAAACACTAGACAAACATGGCTGAGTTCACTAACCGTAAGCCTTGGTTGAGCAAGATGATGTTGCGACTGGGGAATGGGGTAACCTTCACAACTGCCGTGTACAACTAGGGTTTGGAATATGATTTATTCAACTCAAGAACGTGAATAATTTAGACTCAATGCAGATGTATATAAGCCCTATAGGCCGGTCTCAAATCAATACCCACATGGGCTCTACAAGGCCCAGCCGTACATCATCTTGCTGTTGGGCTCTACAATACCCAAATGGGCCAAGTGTGGGTTTTAGTTACTGTTGGGCTCAATTGATACTTTCTAAGATAATGCGTGTGTATGAGTCGTGTTTATGAAGTAAACGTGATCCACCTATAACTAAAAGTATACCAAGACGCGACCCAAACACGAAAGGTACGAAAAATAAATTATAATAGATCAGAATACTAGCATCACACGTTTAACCATAATTAAGAGGAACGAATAACGGGGAATTAGAATTTGATAAATCACATTACTGACCTCGGGAGTTCGGGTTGTCACACACACCACATTAAAGAGTTATACACGTCGGGTGTACGCCTACACCCCGTGCTCTGGTCGTGGCCATCTCGTAAGATAATGCCAAGGATATCCGGGACACGGTCAATAACCCCCCAAACCCTTAAAGTTAAACAAGACTGTTTAAACGAGTCACACAAACTATTCAAGACTGGACACCCAAGGGCGCAGGATTTGTGCGCTCGATCAAGCGGTATTCTATATACCGTACCCCAAGCCCGTATAGGGAAAATAAGTCAAAATGTATTTACCTGAGCAAGTATGAATCACAATTGGTAAGTGTAGGTAGCTTTTACTGGGCCTCCTAATCTGGAACAAAGGTTTATAATAACCTATTAGATTCCTAACGGGTCTTTTATTTAAGCTTTAGCTTAGACCGGTTAGTTTTAAGGACGATACGGTACCAGCGCACGATTAAACGAAAGACCGGATAGAATGTGATTTAGACCCGACAAGTTTGAATACTTGTATAATATGGGTATACTAAATACATTCTGGATTTTGAGATAAAAATGATAACGTTTGACCCGTTTCGGTCAATTTACGCAAACTAGTTACGTAAACCGAACCGAACGCAAAAAGGGCGTTACGGGTAGCCAAAAGAGTCAAATGCAAGTTCCCTGAGATAATATGCTTTAAATATAATATAATATCAGTAAGTTATGTTCTATTATGCCCCGATTGAATTTAAACTCAATTTATGCCTTATAAGGGCATTTTGGTCATTTAAAAGATTATAAAAGAGTCAAATTGGAAATCTGAGTTACGGGTCTGATTTATACAGTAAATATACTTCATTTGATATATTATAACAGTAGAGTATGACCCGTATACAAAACTTATCATTTAAAATCAAACTATGCACCGTAGGGGTATTTTAGTAATTCCACAAGGGCTAAAAATGCCAAAACTGGAAATCTGAGTTAAAACATTTATACTTACTGTTATTATATGAAAATATACTAAATACATCAGTAGGTATGAGTCTTATATGTTTAAAATGAGTATAACGCTTACTATGCGCTAAAAACGCTAAAAATGCGATTTAGAGCCGTTTCCGGGTTTTTAAAAGAAAGCTGAGATTTTTATATTTCCAGAATGCTCAAAATAATTTATTTAACATATAAAATTAGTAGAAAAAGGTTTGGAGTCAAAAGAATGTATAAAACTCATTTTATGGCTTAAACGGTCAAAACCGGCATTAACCGAATCGACTTAGCGACGTATGATCCGATCAGCCAAAAATTAAATAAAAATCATCAAAAATCCCAAAATATTATATAACATCAGTGGGTAAAAAGTTTTATATCAAAACGTGGCCTGAAATGGGTTATACGCGAAATGCGTCGTTTATTAAACATAAAGCTTTAGTTTTACGCTATCGGCCATAACTCAAAATCTGGACCACCAACTGGTCTCAAATTTTCGGTGCAAGTTTATATATTAGAAATAAAGATTTCTACTCTATCACTTTTCCAAAAATCACGTTTTATATCAAAAAGGGCAAAATAGTCAACTTTAAGCATAAATCGGAAACATGCAAATGAATCGGCTAAGCATAGACTCAAGTATCGAAAATTCCAGAAAGTTTAACCAAAATAAAAATGGTCAAAAATAGGCTCCAATACAGATCTCAAACATGCATGCACGGATCCGAATCGATAGTCTACGAAAAAGTCGTTTTACAAGACTTTCGGTTCCGATTCGTATATATACTAAAGATTGTCGAGTTTATTATGATGAAACACATACTTATATTCATTATAATTTATTTTTTGATGATCAAACTGATTGCATGTCATCTACATTACCATTTAAGCTATTTTTCGCAAAAACGATTTCTGTTGACTTTTTAGAAACAACTTTGACTCGACAAATAGCATGCTTAGAGTGGGAATCAGAGAATACCCTTATGAGGGTTTGTTTCCCACATAAATACCAACATATCAGTGGTTTCAATTTGAGAAATGACAGAGCCAAACTCGTTTAATCGAAAAGTCAAATTATAAGAACAACGGTTTGACTTTTAACAATTAATCTATGCTAGAACGAATTATAGAATGATATAAAGGCTTACAAAGGTCTTAATGAAGCTTAGTTAACACTAAGAGGCTGCCTTGTCGTTCAGAAATGCTCCAGAAGTTGCCTTGAGAGTTCTTGCAAGTTGCTTTGTTCTTGTTACTATCACAAGTGCTCAAGAATTGATGAAATGATCTGATTTAAGGTGGAATTCAGATGATATAGAGAGCTCCCAGTAGCCTAGGCATGCAAGCATTCTTATTGGAGCAAAAGGGAGGTGAAGCAAGCTGTATTGCACTTCAAATTCGGACCCAAAATACCCATTTTCGCGAATTCTGCACCTGATAGGGTCACGCGGCCCGCTTGGGTCTGTCCAGGCGGGTCGCCTGAGGTCTGTTGCTGTCAAACTTCTTTCAAACTTGGCAGCTTTGGTCCCTGTCCTTGCACGCGATGTTTCGGCTACTTATTTTGACTCGTAAACCCCCAAACTTGGTTTCTAAGAACCTTGGGACATTTACCAACATGGTAATGTCCTCGGATAACTTTGCGCTCAACCGAAAAGCCATGAAATTCGACGTTGACGCTTTTAACCCCTCAAGTACGGTTTTGGCCATAACTTTCTCATACGTTAACGAAACTTCATGAAATTTTTACCACATATTCTAGTGAGTATATTTTAGCATTACAATGCTTCGGGTCTGCCAAAAGTTCACTCAGAGGTATAAATTCAACATGCTGACACTTTTAGCCCCTATAGTTTGTAATTCCTCACTTTTGTGCAATTTCCGCTTCGTATGATCCATGAACCATCCGTTTAAGGTTATGAACATTATGTAAGGTTATCATAGAGTCTATTTATCCATTGTTGACACTTTGGATCCTTACGTTCCATAGTTTTCACCTTTTGTCGATTTTAGTCCCTCTAAAGTTTGTTTTCACATACCGGAACTTTATGACACGTGTCAATACATTATTGGACGGAAATTTTCGAGGTGTTACACAAAATGACCCAAAAAAATCTAATGGTTTATATACGCTACGTATAGACCTATATGCAGCGTATATAACCCTTGTTTTCTGTGCAATGATTGCTGATAAGGCTCTGAAATCCATGGTTTATATACGCTTAGTATAGCTCTATACGCAGCGTATTGAGGTAACCCTATACGCTGCGTATTGACCAATACGCAGCGTATGTAAACCCTAAGTGTGCAGATAGGCAAACTGGGTGTGCAGATAGTTAGGGCCATTGAAAAATAGGAGATGAACAGATTGGTGTTTGACACTTTCATTAAGAAATCGAAATCACAGAAAATTATACCAAAACAATCGACCAACAACCTTTTATAACCTAGACCACGACTTATCATACTAAGGAGTCGATCGAGTTTAGATAGCACGTTTACAAACCTTGAGGAGTGAGTTGAGGCGCTAAATAAGGACGCAACTACTACTTGAGGAGTGAGTTGAGGCGCTAAAGATAAATAATGACGTAACTACTAATGAGTTTACAGGTAAGCTGAGTAGCATGGTAGCCTTGTTTAAAAGTCGTGGTTAATGTCTTAAAGAATTTTAAGAAAATCATAGGTATAATAAAAGCATTTGAAGAACGACTAATCAAAAGTCATGAAGAACATAACATAATCAAGATCGATAAGCTTTAAATGGCAAGTTTAAACAACCAAAGGGTCGATGATCATTAGAATTGGCATTATGGAAAGGGACGAGGTCATTGCAATCACAGTTGTGGTAGGGTCAAGGATGAGGTTTTAATAAAGGAAAAAAAGGATGTGGAAGAGATTCGGGCCAAATGAACAAAGACAATGGTGAATTCATTTATTATGAGTATGTTAATATATGATTTATGAACACTTTGCATACAAGTGCACCAAGTGGAGGGTTAAGGAGAAAAGAAGTTCATCTCGTTTAAGATGATTAGGGTTTGGGAGTGATGTGAGGCCTGTTTTCGAATTAACGGGGATACAACTGAGGCTGCATGTGAAGGTGATAACAATGATGAGAATAACATTGACCAAAACGCCATATCTGTTGAAGGTAAAATTGCAAGTGAAGTTGCAAGGGAAGGTGAAAAAGAGGATGAAACGCCATGTCTGTTGAAGGTGGAGCTGCATGCGAGTCTGCACTTAAGGCTGAAGCCTGTCATAGAGGTGAAGGTGGAGATGAAATTGCAGGTGGTGTTGAATATGTATGGTCAAATGAAAACACCACAGATGAAGATGTGAATCAGAATGATATTAAAAGCTGGGATTATGATTTCAAAAGGCTGGAGTATCACATTATCAAATATAATGGTGAAAGATTAGTTAAAAGGAGTAAGAATGAGGTTTTGGAACTGCCAAGAAAAGGTCTAGAATAAATGATTGAAGAGAAAATAGGTTGTGCTTGCCTAAAGATGGTGGAAGATATGGTTAAAGCTATAAATTAAAAAGCACATGCAACCTGGTGAGGAGAGGAAAAGTTCCATATATTTCATAAAACGCCATTGGATGACCAAAACAAAAATCCAGAACCTCATATCCCACTAACAGTAACACAATACAATGAAGCCTTCAGCGTTGAACTTGAAAACACAATTGTTCCAGACTTTGACAAAACGCCAAACGAGCTTGTCAACGAGAAACAGTTTAGTGATGCTTTCATATCTGAGCTGGAAAAACTAAAGGGGAGATTGGGACTAAGGGTGTTGACCAATAGGGTGCAGTATGTATGAAAGTGAGCAAGGTAGGAAGACTCTCATGCAAAGGCTTGAAGAAGAAATTACACCAAAAAAACCAGAAAGTGAACACGCCAATGTTAGGGAGAAAGAAAGATTAGATATACCTTCTTTTGATCTACTTACACCAACATCAAGCAAAACGCCAAAGAGGGCAGATGTATATATAGGAGAAGGGTGTTGAAAATAAAACACCAGACTTAGATAGGATGCTGCAAGAGAGCACCATTTTGAAGCCACATGAAATAGATGAAGATGAAGGCTAATGTAGGTCTGTATCCTACATGACACGCCAAAAAAGGATAAACATATAAACGCCAAAAAATGTTAGATACATCATATCTCAAAAGCCTTATTCAGTGTTTGTATCTCTACAGTCTATAAATAGATAAAATTTTAGAAAGTTGTGTTTACAAAAAGTATTACAAATTTGGCGCCAAAATAATATAATCCTAATCGATATCGTGCCAAAAAAATATTATTTAGAAAAAGCAAACAATATACAAAAGTATATCACTATAACAACCATCCACACCACAAAAGTGTGTAAAACGCCATACAAGTTAAGTTAAGATGGCTATTGTTATTGCATGAGGTTCGATAGATTAGATAATCGTTTCATTCTAAAGTTCTCAAACAGAAGAATGGTGAAGGTCAAGACCATCAACGCCATACATGGCATGGATGAGGTAGTCCAAAGGGATATTCTTACCCTGTGTGTTCCAATGGCAAACCAGTGTGAAAAACCTGAAACAGTAATAAGAATGTTAAAAAGAAGATTTCAAGAGGATGATGATGATGTTTTTAAGCTACCAACCATTACCGGTTGGAGTTTGAATGATAAATTTAAGATGGTGAGAGTGACTTATAGCAACAAAGATGAAAATTCCTTAACAATGGATGAAGTGGTGAACATAGAGAACGCCAGCCTTCTTGAACAACTTTGTACTTTAACACCTTCACCCGTTATCACAACCAAAAATGTGATTATGTTTAAATCTGCGATGTCTTTTAGGCTGAACCAGTTGATAGCGTTAAACGCCAATGTAGTTGATGATGACGAATATGAGGAAAGTGATGAACAAAGCGAAGGGTACATCTCTGATGTAATCCCATTCAGTGAAGAGTATTGATTTCATTTGTTTTGTTTTGTTTCGTTTTCATTGTAATGTTTGAGAAATTTTATAAATGAATGTAATGACTTTAGGAACGCCATGAATGCCATGATATTTACATTGAATCCTTTGTTTATCAGATCCAAAACTTAATGCCATAAAATTGAGTTTCTGACTAGCGTGCGCCATGTGTCGATGTAGGATCCGTTCTCACCGTTTTCACACTTTCCACCATTTTCTCCAGATCTAGAGAAAACGCCTAAAAGTGTGAAAATGGTGAGAACGATTTTGGTCTTGACATGCAACGTTGGTGCTAACGTACACTGAGGGTAATATTGTCAAAAAAACCAATGCACATGCAACTCACATGCCAAAAACCATGCACATGCAAGTCACATGCATATTCCATCATTTTTTTACATCTCCAGTAACTTT
The DNA here is from genome assembly GCF_002127325.2 of Helianthus annuus. Classification (NCBI taxonomy): domain Eukaryota; kingdom Viridiplantae; phylum Streptophyta; class Magnoliopsida; order Asterales; family Asteraceae; genus Helianthus; species Helianthus annuus. The sequence continues at coordinate 155,414,428 of NC_035445.2, forward strand.
TTATACAGTAACTTTTTTATTAAATTGCACCATAAAATCGAGTGTTTCATCGTATTTTCAACAAGTATACTATTGCTATACTTTTGAAATAAAAGAATTACATGAACAGGGTGTACAAATATAAACGCCATAAAAACACAGTTCAGAAAAAAGTCATAAAATACCTAGTTGAAAACGACATAAAACACACATTTCAAAAAAAACACCATGAAAAACCCAGTTGAAAACGTCATAAAAACACATAGTTCAGAAAAAACACCATAAAAACCTAGTTGAAAACGCAAAAAAAAAAACACTCGCTTTAGAAAAACACCATAAAAACCCAGTTATAAACGCCATAAAAACATAAAGATGAAAACGCCATAAAAAACTCAGTTTATTTTTTTTCGAAAAGTATATATCAATAGTATACTCATTGGAAGATAAGAAAACGCCAGATGGTGTAATTTTTTTTTTAAATGATCACATATAAAATAGTTATGGAAGTTTAAATATTGAGGGGGAATGGCGTCTGATTAGCATGTACATCGTTGTTGGGTTCATCATATTTTACCCCTCTTGATAGTTCTAATGCCCCTAATATTTACAAAAACACATTCGCATCAATCTCAGACACAAACCACTAAGATCTTGTGGCTGAGAATCGTTCTCACCGTTTTCACACTTTGAAGCGTTTTCTCCTAATTCCGTTTCTATATATACACACACACAAACACACATACATATATATTTATATATATGGTTAGGATAAAATGAGAACCACCATGAGTTGTGAGAACCATAAGAACTAGGCCTTCAAAAAGGTTTTTCCAAAAAAAAAAATCTCAAAAATCTTAAAAAAATCACTTATCTTGAAAAAAGTAATTTAAATTGTCAAATGCACAAATTTACATGAGGTGTAAAAAAATCATCACCGTAACAAAATTTACATCAGCGCGTAAACAAAACTTACATCAGGCACTCGACAATGTTTTTGTTGCGAGATGGGTTAAAATGAAAACCACCACAGTTGCGAGAACCGTAGGAACCACTTTTCTACCGTTGATGTTTTGTGTTTGATGGTTGAGATTAAAAGGATGTGTAACACATATTAAAATGATTTTGTCTTTTATGGTTATTAATATTTTATTGTCATAATGGTACTTTGTTCAAATTGTTGTTTTTGTCTTATTGTCTTAATTGTCTTCTTTTACTTTTTGTCTTAATTACTTTTTTATTAAGGTTTACAAATTAGATTTTTTTACAAAAAAAAACATTTTTTACCGATTTTTTTACAAAGCAGATGTTTTACGCCCCCGTTTTTAAACTTTTTTCACGCCCCGGTTTTAAACTTTTTTACGCCCCGGTTTTAAAATTTTTTTACGCCCCAGTTTTAAAATTTTTTTACTTAGCTTGTCATCATCGACAACAGAATCAACTCCGCCATGACCCGCAATTTCGGGTTTACGAAATTTCAGAATCTTAACAAACAAACTCAACCAAAAATCAGGACTTATATATGTCTCAGATAAGTTAATACTTATCCTTATAGACATCCGAATCAACAACATCAGTATCAACTCCAAACGACCCCGATTTTGGGTTTACGATATTTCAGAATCTTAACAAACAAACTAAACCAACATCAGGACTCATAAATGTCTCAGATAAGTTAATACTTATCATGTAACACCCCAAATTCCATGAGGTTTTAATTTAACCTAATTATAAATAAGTAAGGATAGTTTTGGTTATATTAATATAAATAGTATTCTCGAAGGGCCAAACATGTAAAGTGGTAAAATTTGAAACATTAAAAGAAAATAAAAATTAAAAACACACAAATATGCGTGTGTGTGTGTGTGTTGTGCGATCGAGCAGAGGCAGGAGAACAAGGTGAAACCCTAGTTTCACCAATTTCATCAAATTAGGCAGAAATCTCATGGATAATCAAATGCATGTGATCAATTCCTCAGTTATCTAAGGGTTTTCCATCATGGGGTAAGTCGAATTTTGTGAATTTATGCTAGATGATGATAAGGGTTTTGATTAATCCATGAGATAGTATGAAAGTGAACTTGCTTGTGAGTTAGAATCATCAAATAGAGGATGTTTTATGAATAATACTGATTTGTTTGAAAGTTTGAATAAAAAACCCATTTGGTTTAGTTGAATAGTGAACTAGTAGTGAATTAATCAAGAGATTCAGATGGGTGATTGTTTGTGTGCAAATTATAGACAGGTTGTTAGGTTGTAGAATGAATAAGTGAGATGCATTTAGTTGATTATATGATTCATGAAGATTACCAGTGAGATTGTGCATTCTATACTTGTACATAGAGCTTACAATGCTATATGCACGCCAAGTGTTCGATTAAATGCTTGAATGGGTAATATTATAAATTTGAATGAATTAAGAAGTCTTGTGTTGTATGTAGAAACTATGGAATTGGTCTTTTATGTAAAGCCTTATGGAATGCAAATTATATGTGAATGCAATAGTTATATAAGTGAACGGCATAGTTAAATGAAAGTGGTTTATGTATAGGTATGAACTTAAAAAGGTAAACATTGTATGCCAGAAACTATTGCGTTATGAACTCGCTAGCTGATGTGTTATGTTCGGTAGTAATAAAGTATGATGACACACATTCCTTATATGCGTTAATAAGCTAACGAAAGTCAAATATTGCGTGATTTGAAAGTCGAATGAACGAATGTTCGTAAGCTAATCGTGTTACATTTATGATGACATGTATGGATAGGAGTCATGTCAATAGGGACACGATTATGGAAGCGCTTTGGGTCGAAGGTAAACATGGAAGCCACATGAAAATTGGACGTACGAGGTAAGTAAACTTCCGAACTCCCTCCTTAGTAGTAAAAAGTCTATTGTATGATAAAGATTAGAAATTATTTGAAATGCATTATTGTTATTGATAATCAAGTAGGGAACATTAAGGAAGTGATTTCCGAATCACTTCCTAGTCCACTTTAGCAAGATTATATGCTAGTCACTCTAGCGTGGCAACCTAAGTCTATTTAAGTTTTGGTTATTAAGAGAGGTGGTATTCGCTAAGAAGACCGAATGGGTCAAAATGAGGGTATGCTTTATCACGAAATGTTTGTGCAAGTAATGACGATGGTATTTCATGTACCCGGTTAGTGTAAAGATATTATAGCATTATCATTATGTGAGTTTTAAGTGTAAACGTATGAGTTGCTTGATAAAGTCATGAATGGGTCGAATAATTGTGCATAAATGATGTATTGTTAAAGAATTTGGATAGATTTGAGACTCGGGGCAGGAACTTTTAGTTAGTTACGTAAGTAATAGCTTTGCGAATAATTAGGATTAAGTTTCAGGTGGTTTGAATGCAAAACGAACAAGTTAAGAGAGTTTTTGCCATAAAATAGGATGCAGGACTGGGCACCACGTAGCTTACGGTGCCCACCATAGCTTACGGTGGGTGCTGGTCTTTTCTTTACTGCCGTAAGGAAGTCCCTGGCCACCGTAAAAGTTTTGAGGGTCACCGTAAGCTACGGTAACCACCGTAGCTTACGGTGGAGCCCTGGCGCCCCGCGAAAGATCAGACAAAGCTGCCGCGCCCCGCGACAGACCTTGTTGCTGGCAATTATTTGTTGTTTGTGTGTAGGAATGGTTGTAAATGCTTTTTGAGGCCACCGAATCAATGTTTATGCTAGTTCTAAATAACGTGAAGGTTGCGGGCCCTTGAATCCCCACAAGATACTCTAGAATCCCAATTAGGAGGCGTTTAGGAAGCGTGGTCACGAGTAATATGTGCGGGTAAGAAGGTAAGGGATCGAACTAAGTTTATGTTTATTTAATTATATTTACACATTTATGCCTATGGAATAAATTACCATCCAATGGTTGAAACTTATAGGTGTTTATGATTAGAAGCAAGAAGGCTTGCTAGGTCGTATGTACATGGTTTAATTGTATGGAAGCTTGTAATTAGCATACCTTAGTAAACTTAGGAAGGATTTAAGTGTTATAATGGAGTTGTAAGTTGTATGGGAGTATGTAATCATGTATGGAGGTTCACGTTTACGTATATACATATGTGTTTATGCCTATGTTTGAAGTTAGATTCATTGTTTATGAGCAACCGAAACCTGTGTATATGTTTGTACAGTTTGAACAAAATGAAGTGTTAAGTTACTAAACCATTGTCTTGAGTATGAAATGAGAATGCATGTATTCTATTAATGTCGTTTTCAAGGTTAAAGGGTTTTTGGAATGCTCGAATGCACACGGAAAGCATATTCATGAGGATTAGTATGGGAAGAAGGAACGTAGACTGGCTATTGATTATGTATGTCTAGTTTAGGAATGATGTCATTAAATCTAACCGATGCATATGTATGTGGTGAATGCAGGTGGTGTGGACTTAGCAGCATTATGAAGAAAAGAAGGATTGAAGACCGAGTCAAGAGCGAGGGTTGTACAGGAAGGATCGGTCACATAGTTTGACAAATATAGGTCCTCAAGCATTAATATAATGGAACGTGGTAAATCCCTTTTTAACGAGTGTATGACATTTTGTATTTGAACCTTCCTGTAAGTATTATGTCTAATAAAGAACGAAATTTTGGGTTCATATTTTCCGCTGTGTCGTATTTTTAAGTTATTAAAAGTTAGTCTTAGAGGGAATTGTTCATAATAATACCAATGGGTCATGTCCGATTTTTGTTAAATAATAATATGATAATATCACATTTTGGAATGTGAAATCTGGGCATTACATATCATCATCGACTAGATATACAAACCAACAACAAAAATCAAAACCATCGTAGATCTTGAAAAACCAGGGTTTGGCTCAAAGTTTCCAAAATTCATGGCTGCAAAGTGGGTTGCAGATCAAAACCTACCCTCTACCATCCTTGCCATGCCATCCTCATCGATTGTCTGAAAAAATGTTTTCAACTATCACTGCCAAGGAAAACACCGATGACAAAAATTTAGAACTAACCACATGCAATCGGTCACTGTCGCAAAAACAATCAACAATCAAAGGTTGAATCCCGAAGATGCCTCAGGCCGCCAGACTCATCAAAGTGAGTTACCGGACATCGGTGAAAGTCACCTCAGGTCGTCGGACATCGGTGAAAGATACCTCAGGTTGCCGGCACCACCGGGATGAAACAAAAAGTCACCTCAGGTCGCCGGACATCAGTGAAAGTCACCTCAGGTCGCCGGAATCATCAAGTAAGTTGCATTAGAGAAGGTGCGAGAGAGATAGGGTGAGAGTCACCAACCCAATACCACCATCGGTGAAAGTCAGCACCAAACCCCAACGCCGCCACCAAACCCCAATGCCACCACCACCAACACCGTCACCCACCTCTGCCCCACACCACCACTACCAGACACAAGACCACCGCCCCCCGTCATAGTTTCACAACACCATCACCCCACCTCTACCCACCACCACCACCTAGGGTTCGGTAAGTGAGCAAGAGAGAGAGAGAGAGAGCCGATTTTCGTGATATGAGAGAGAGAGAAACATATCTGACTTTGTGTGATAGAGAGAGAAAAGAGATCTGATATACTTTATGTCTGTTTGGTTAATTTACAAAAATACCTCTCAATTATACACACATGTTTAATGAGGTGTTCACTTTTGATCGGTTAATATTGGTTCCTACGGTTCTCGCAACTACGGGTGGTTTTCATTTGAACTGGTCTTTATATATATATATATATATATATATATAGGATTAGGTTCAAACGTGAACATTTTCTCCGGCTTGAACTGCGTGAACTGATCTGGGCCATTGATTTTTAGGGGCATGATAGTAAACATGTGGTTAATTGTTATCATTTAATTAAAGGAAAAAGGGTATAACTGTAATTTCCATTTTAAATTATTCCATAAATCACGTTCAATCTCATAAATCAATATTCAATCTTTCTTGAAGATCCATTTTTCTCTCTCACCTTTGCCGGATCGTTTCAAAGAACCGCCGCCGTAATCGTAAGTATCCACCATCCTCAATACTCTCTTTTCTTCTAAATAAATACACCCAAAATCTGCAACTAGTTTGGGTCAGGTCATCTCAATGATGAAACAGAGTGTCGCCCAAAACACCCAAAACCACCACCGATTGATCTATTTTTCTTGTCTCTCCATCTCAATGATGAAACAGAGTGTCGCCGATGATGAAGTAGACGATGAAATCAGGCTTCAACGGTGGTTTTTCAGATCCGAATCGAAGAAAAAACCGATCGTTTTCATATCCGAATCAAAGAAAAAACGGATCGTTTTGTAGGTAAACTCTTCTAATCTCCTCTTATTATTATCAATTTCATTCAACATATTTTAGATCTTGATTGTAATCGTTGATTTCTATTGTTTAATTTGTATATTTTGATGCTCTGTAGCGAATTTAGATCTTGATTGTAGTCTAGGTTTTCGCAGTCGCAATCTATGTGTATTTTGATGCTCTGTAGCGAATTTAGATCTTGCTGTTGTTGTAGTTCAAGATGTGGTTTTGGATGGTAATAGGGATAGGGATGGGGATTTTTTATTGTTTTTTTTATTGTTAATAGGTTTTGGATGGTAATATGGTAATAGGGATAGGGATGGTAATTTAGATCTTGCTTTGTATCGACAAGGTATGAAGGTTGTAAATTTTTATTGTTTTTGATGTTTGAAAGTTATTATTGTTATTGTTTGATTGAGGTTCTGAAGATTTTTTATGAGTTTGATTATTGAGAAAAAAAGTTTGCAATTTTTCATTGTTTTGATGTTGAAAATTATTATTGTTTGGTTGAGAATTTGAAGATTGTTATGAGGTTCTGAAGGTTGTTGTTAATGCAATGTACACACGTGTATTTCTTTTATTTTGCTCTGTTCTTAAGGCGCTGTACACACGTGTATTCTGATTTTGCTTGTTTTTAAGGCGCTGTACACATGTGTACTATGATTTTGCTCTGGTTTTAAGGCGCTGTACACATGGGTATTCTGATTTTGCTATGTTTTTAAGGCAATGTACACATGTGTATTCTGATTTTGCTCTGTTTTTAATGCGATGTACACATCTGTATAGCGTTTGTTTTTGTGATATCACATATTTTTTGTGAATTATGCAAAGTATTAATTGCTGAGTTTTTTGTGTTATTATAGGAGACGTCGTAAACGAGAAAAGTGGAGATGGAAGGTCGATAAGGATGATTCACGTATGAGGTCGATAAAGATGATTCACGTATGTTTGTTTGCTTGGTCGATAAGGATGATTCAGCATACAACGCGGCGAATAGTTGTAAAAGACTATGTCTTTTTTATTTTTCCGATTATGTTGCGTTTATTGTTTTCACGAAACTGGAACTTGTAATTGTATGTTTTTTTTTTTGGTTTGCCAAACATTATGTAACTTGTTATTTGCTTAATATAAACTAGTTTTACAAGTTTTGTTTGTTTATATGTATGTATTATGTAGCTAATTACACATATGTACCATGCTGAGTACACGTACACATGTGTACTGTTCAAAATCCCAAGTACACATGTGTACACCGTTGAAATATGAAGGTTACGTGGATCTTAAAAATCATAATTCGAATTCTGGTGGTGAAATGTCAAAAATAAAAATGAAGTAAAAGATATTGTGGATAATGAATTTAAAATAGGAAAGATGTAACTTAATTCAATTATTAAAATAATGATATAAATCTAATTTTTTATATAATTACAATCATACCCTTAACAACTAAAAAGGAAATCAATGGTCCAGATCAGTTCACGCTTCACGCTTGGGAGGTTGTTCACGCTGGAACCCTACCCTATATATATATATATATATATATATATATATATATATATATATATATATATATATATATATAGGATGGATCATGAGAAAACTAGTTTAAATGAGAAAACCAAAAAAACTAACTAAAAAAACCTAAAAAAATACCAAATTTTTTTTTCTACAATTTTTTAAAGAAAAATCGCTACTTTTTATGTATGAAAAAAAATTTCAAAAAAAAAAAAATTTGTTGTACTACACATGTGCACTAATACGGAAAGTCTAAACCACTTAACCCACCCGCCCACCGACACCCCCAAAAACCTAAACCCCCCCCCCACCCTCACCCCCCAAAAACCTAAATTCACCCTCCCACCAAAAGCCTACCCCCCCCCCCAAAAAAAAAAAAACCTAAACCCCCCACCCCCCCCCCCAAAAAAAACCTAAAACTAAACCCTAAAAATAAACTCGAAAAAAACCTAAACCCCCCACCCCCCCCCCCAAAAAAAAAAAAAAAAAAAAACCTAAACCCCCCTCCCCCCACACCCAAAAACCTAATCCTAATCCTAAACCTCCAAAAAAACTAACCCTAAAAGCTAAACTAGACTCAAAAAGCTAATTTTAAGCATGTAATGCAATTGTAGTACATGTTATATTGCACATGTGCACTACTATAATAATAGTGTTGAAAACAAGATGACACCATAAATCTTTTTTTATGTCATAAAAAATATGCTCGAATATACTTGAATGAAAGATAAGAAAATTTGTGATCTTATGGTGCCATTTTTGTTTTAAAATGATAATGTATGGAGAAATGGGAAATGTTTGAAAAGTTATATATTTTTTTTCCAATTTTACCCCTCCTTCATTAAAAGTCTCACTCCCCCTCCTCTTTAGTGGATTTTAGTTAGTTTTCTAGTTTTCTCATTTATATCTAGTTTCTCATGATCCTCTCCCTATATATATATATATATATATATATATATATAGGGTTGAGTTCATTTTAGAACTCTAAATAACTACAGAACTTTCAGAACTCCTAATAAACAATCATTTTATATATAAGTTTTTGTATTTAGAATCTTTTTATCATCTATTATATGTATTTCTTTGATTACATACATGTTAAAAGTAGTTTACATATGTTTAGTTGCCAAAATTATATATATGTGTCATAAATAATTACATATATGTAAAAAAACTAGTTTACATATGTGTAATTATAAAACTGCATATAAAAAAATATAAAATTACTCTTAACATGTATCGTAAAAATACACATAATAAATGATAAAATTATCCTAAACATAAAAATATATAAATAAAAAGATTGTTTATTAGGAATTCTGTAGTTCTATAAATATTTATGGTTCTGAAATGATTCTGGCCCTATATGTATATATATATATATATATATATATATACTAGGCTATCACCCGGGAACATCTCGGGTTAGGAAAATTTAGTTTTCAATAATAAAAAGTACATAAACAACAGTTTTAATATATTTAATATCCTCTTTTCCTTCCTCACAGGAAATTTTAATTTTGGTTTCATAAATATCTCAAGTTTTTCTAAACATGTTTTTTTAAACTATATTAGAATACGTTATTAGTTGAATTTGCAACGAATTACATTAATAAAGGAATTATAATAAACGGTTTTTTTTTAAATCTTATGTAATTGGTTTTGGTTTTCTTTTATAAAGATTCATTTATTTATGTTAAATAGAGTATTTTGACCAATGTGATAAAAGCCTTAACATGCCAATCGTAAGGGGGATAAATCAAATCTCTTGGTCATGTTGGATTCTCATAATGGGATTTTGTTACCCTGCCAAAACAAAAGGGTAATTAGATTGGCTGATACATTGTTTGTGTGTGTTAAGCTATAAAAGTGCGAAAATAGTTATGGGGCTTCAAGTTTCAGAACCCGGTCCAACCTGTGAAAGTCTTTGCGCATTGATTGCATCACCCGACCGCTCAACCTTAGAAGTCCTTGACCATAAACAGCCAGGTTTTGTATTTGAGTTGATGCTTGAGTTTTCTTGCCAAAACCGACAAAGCATCCATCAAAATCTTCTAATGCGAAAAGCATAGAGGTGAAAATTGACTCATTTGTATGTGAACCGATCGTTTCAGGATATTAACATCTAACGGGTCGAATTGTAACCCAAAACAATAGCTAATATAGAAGCCCATAAAATGTACTAAGCGGGTCGAAAATATCCAAACGGTAATAATGTTGTTTATTAAACAATATATAACAAATAAATCATTTGCGAAACCAAAAAAAGAGACAAAAACTATATATGAACCAACTCGATCCTACCCATCTTGACCTGAACCGGATAGCACATTTCGCTTCTTTCAGAAAAGAAAATTTACCCGAACAAACTTCACTTCTTTTTCATAATATTGCATAGGATTCCGCATGTAAGTCATTAATTCATCCAAAAAGTAAATTTGTAGCTCAATTCAGGTTACTTCAGCAAATACTATAGTTTTATTATTTATAGACATTATTTGAATTTGAACTTTGGGCCGATTCGGGTAGTAGCCCTCCTTGAAAACAGAATCTTAAATCGATTTGGCCTCTAAACCAACTCAAAAACCAAATTCAAAATTTAGCTCATTTCAAATCTTGATTCTCAAGTCCGATTCGAATATTCAACAATTACATAGTCTCAACACCCCACAAACACACAAGCACACACTTAATTTCTTTCAATTTGGAAAAAGAAAAGCACGCACATATGGTAAAACAATCAATGTTAGAAATAACATGAATGAATCATCTTTTTTGGAATGTTTGAACCAAAAAAGGGGCATTGTAGAGATATAAAAATCAACACTACTTATTCTTTGTGATCTGACACAAATCTTCTTCAGTATAGTTTGTATACAGCTATAAGCGAAGCAAGATCGTTCAAGCCTCCCATCCTCTTAAGATGGTAGAGCGCGCAACTCGACTGACTCCCAATGTGAAGGAGCCCATCCAAAGGTTGGACTCATGGGTTCGGCACATGTTCTTTATGCTATGAAAAGCTTTTGTCATGTATTTCTTCAACTCTTCGTTCACCTTCTCCTCGTTCCACATAAACGCTTGCATGTTCTGTAAATTCAAACACAAAAAATGAAATTTTGTATTCATATAGATGTGTGAAGAGATAAAAATGTTATTGTTTCTAATCAGATTAATACCTGCACCTACTCAAAGTAGCTAACGGTCACTCCTCCAGCTTTGGCATATATATCAGGAAGAATTATAACTCCTTTTTTTGTCAGAATCTATAGCAGTGAAACATATATATAAGAAATGATTAATAATAATATATTTCTTTACTGGACGAATTTTACAAAAACGATACCTCGTCTGCTTCAGGATCAGTAGGGTGATTTGCTACTTCTATGATGAACTTGGCTTTAACATCTCCTACATTTTCTCTGAAGTCGACAATTTAAAGAAAAACATCATTTAATCGGAATTAAATTAGAATAATGAAAATCTCAAACGTTAGAATGTCTAAAGAATTCAACATAATAATTCATATCAAATTTATTATCTGAAGTCCCTGATTTGACCTAAAAGTCAACTTATCTACCTACAGAAGAAAAACGGGAATGAATCTGTTGGATAACTAACCAAATATAGAACTTTCACATGGCCATACGGGTAGACATGAACACGACCAAACCAAAATAGATATATGAACATCTTTTGCATATTAACACTTTAAAATTATAAATTTACATAATATTATTACTTTAAATCAGATAATTATAAAATATACCAATTTGTTTTAAAAAATAAATAAATAAAGTTATTGCATAAGAACATTTTTTTTAAAAAAATGGGTTAAACAGCGCGAACCCATCAAGTTGACACGAACATGACTTGTTTAACTAAATATTTCGGCTGGTTCGACCCGATACTAACCTGAACCCATTTAGACTAAACCCAAACCAGCAAATTTCGTGTTAGGTTCATTTTGTGTAAGAAATCATAGCCTTATGCCAGCTTTCAAGAGATTTAATACAACTGGAAAATCAGATATTGAAGAAATCATATCAAATTTGAGTCCTGAAATCAATCTTTTGACCACAAAAGTCAGCTTATCCACTTTAGTAACAGTAAATCTCTTTTTCTAAGCACACCATCTAAAATATTTACGACTATATACAACCGAAATAAAGTTAAGAAACAAACATATACACTGAATGATATATTTCATAGAAAACTAAAACAATACATGTTAAGAACACCACCCAAGGCACATGGTATAAGTACATCACATTCATGAACAAGCAATTCATCTGCATCCATTATATCTGTTAGTGCATGCATCTGTCGACTTCGTCCTGTATCGAGTCTTATATTAGATAGGTTAGATCAGGGCTCGTTGTTCGAGAAAATAGGATGTTTAAGGTTGTATTAAAGCTGATTTCGCTTGAACATGCTATTCCGCTCGAACTGGTTCATGTGTGTTTCAAGCGGAATCATGTGAGTATAAATAGGAGTCCAAGCGAAATCATTGTAACAGTTTCCGAATTCCATACCGAGGTGTTGCCGGTGTGAAGTTTGATTGTATTTTGTGTTATATCAATCAAATCAGTGTTTAAAGTGATATTCAAGCTGTGTCTACCTTTGTTTCTTAGTTTCCGCCTCTGAAACAAAGTAAAACTCCTCTGAACGACTCGTTCGGGTCAGCTACACGATCTTACAAGTGGTATCAGAGCTCAGGATGAGGAGTTCTACAGATTACAGCTGATTTTCATTGCATTTTCTTACTTCTACACCTTCTTTCTTCATTAAATCAAATTTTAACGATCAAAATTGGATCAATTTTTCACAGAATGTGTAAAAGTGTGTATTAACAAACCCTAGAGAGTTTCATGCTAAATTTCAGCTTAAAAATGGGTAAAATGGACCTTCGAACTAATTCCGCTTGAAACGAACATTTCTGTGATTACACTTGAGACTGGTTAATTTCGCTTGAGATTTCAAGCGATGATATTCCTCTAGTTTACCTATTCCGCTTGAAATTTTTCAAGCGAAATCAGTGATTTCACTTGAATTACATGATTCCGCTCGAAAGTTCTTATTCCGCTTGAATTTCAAGCGAAATCAGATCATTTTGTATTTCCTTGTTATTCCGCTTGATTACTAATCTCACTTGAAGTTGTTGTTTTGAGTGATTTCGCTTGAACAGGTGCTCGAAGGGTATTTTGCTTGAATTAAGATATTTCGCTTGAACTTGCAAGAATGATGAGTGACGAATTTTACAACGCGTTTGCCACATCTTCGATTAATCCAGCTTCCATTGCTCAAAACATGAATCTGGAAAATGAAACCGGAACTACACAAAAGCCCCCGAAGCTAATGAGCATTGAGGAGTACTACGGATGGAAAGATCGGTTCGAGAACTGGGTTCAAGCTAACCATCTTAGATCATGGGAGTGTATTCTGAAGAGATATGTGTTACCTCGTACTGAATTGCAAACTGAAAAACAAATCTCAGAATTTAATGATCAAGAACGGGAAATGTACAGAGCTGAAAAGATGATGATTAGTTTGCTTCAGCAAGCTATAAAAGAAGACATCTTTGTATTACTCCAACATGACAAAAATTCAAAATCGATTTGGGATGCTCTTAAAGTCAAGTTTGAGGGTAGTGAGAATATGATTAAAAGCAAGAAGGCACTACTCAAGAAAGAATTTGATCTTTTTAGTAGTTTGCCCGGGGAAGATACAAAGAAGCTTATCGAAAGATATTGCCACTTGGTGCGATCCATGTCGATGCTAAGTATAACTAAAGATCGTGAAGAGTGGGTCGACAAGTTAGCTGACGCATTACCTCAAAAGGAGTGGGGAACTTACTTGATGATTCTGAAAAACACTAGGGTATATGATGGGTTGAAAATTTCTCAGTTCATTGAGAAGATAGAGAGTCAAGATCTGGAACAGCAGAAGATCACTAGGATGAACAATCCAAGTGGTCAACAAGATGTAAAAATGTAATACAAAGGCAGTATTCCAGAAATTGAAAGAAGCCCGAAAATCCAAACTGCATTTAGTGCTGGAGATTCAGCTGAAAAAGTTGATCAAAGTTCAAACAAAAGCAGTGGATTCTCTTCATATCCGAGTGTTAATCCAAAGAGTTCATCTGAAAGTTTCAGTTCTCAAAGTTCTAAAAGTGGAAATGGTTGTGTGATACAACGCAACATTGCATTAAATCTTCCAGATGGTCAAAGTTTTTCTGAAGAAGTTGCAAAGATCACATGGCGTTACTTGGTTCCGTGCTCCTATCTTATGAAGGATTAGTTGCAGGGAGGATCAGGAATCCTATGCTAACAAAAGAAGATTACGATCAGATAGATGCTGAAGAGATGGAGCTCATGAACATCAAATGGTGTCTAGCGAGTGTCCTGAGAAGAGCTGAAAAATTCAAACTGATTACTAGAAGAAATGACTTTCTTGATGCATATGTTTCTACTTTAGGTTTCGATAAATCTAAAGTTACTTGTTTTAAATGTAGGGAGAAAGGTCATTTCAAGTGGGAATGCAATAATAGAGATGCGAATGATGCAAAGAATCCGTTCGGAAAAGATGACTACTACCGTAAAGCCATATACTAACAAGTTGGTCAGCAACAACAACAAGAACCACAAGTGGCTCATGGTAGAAAAGTGATTGAGGATTCAAAGAGAGCATGTTTGGTGAACCAAGAAAATTTTGATTGGAACAAATACATTTCATCTATCAGCAAAGCATGTTTAATCGATCAAGATGATGAAAAACTACCTGAAGGCTTTAGCTGGGATATGTTTACGGATGAAAATGGAGATTTCAAAGCTTTCATTGCTAAGATTGTGAAAGAACCAGATATGTTTACTGAATGGATGAAATCTATCGGTGAAAGTGTGAAGAATGCAGATGAAAAGTCTGTTTCATCAGAAGAAAGCTCACAGAGTTTAGATGAAAGTTCAGAAAGAGAAGTTGTCTTTGATCAAACACCATCTGATTCTGGTTCTTCGGATGAATGTTCTGACAAATTAGCAGAGTTTGATCAATCTCCGACTGATGACAACAGTGATGATGAAGAAGAAAAACATATTAATGTTGCAAAATCTCATCTCTCTCCTGAAAGTTTTCATTTCTATTTTGCAGATCGCTTGGAAAAACTGAAGGAGAAACGAGCAGCAAAAGAAGAAAACAAATGAAAAGTGATGGTGTTGTTCAAGAAGAAGAGATTACTCAAAATGAAGAAGTTAAAAGTGTTGCTGAGGAGATTGTTGAAACAAAACAGAAAAGTGAAAATATAGATCAAGAAGAAGATTCTGATTTTAATGATAAAGTTCAATTTGCTAAAGAAGTGTTTCAAACAATCAAAAGAGTAGTTGAAGAAAATGAAAAAGTTGTAGAAGTGGAGAAAATCATTGAAGTAAAAAAGATTGTAGAAGTCATCAAACCTTGCACAAAGTGTTTAGAACCATGCAAGGAATGTGCAGCAAAAGATGAGAAGTTGGCTGAGCTTGTGAAAATGAAGGAACAATTATTGTTCAATCTCAACTATGTGAAGGAGTCTTATGACGTTTTGAACAGAACAGTAACTGGTCTTCAAAAGACAAACTCCGAGAGAGAAGACGCTTTGACAATGATGAACGCAACAATGATGTCGAAGCAAAAAGCAATCAATCATTACATTGAAAAAAATGCTGAGCTGAAGCAAGAGTTGGAAAAGGAGAAAATTGAGAATGAGAGGATCAGACGTTTATTACAAATTATTCTACTTCTGATTATCTTATTGATCGAATTTATCCGACTGTTGCAGGTTTTGAAGCATTCAAAAACGACAAGCCAAAGAAGAAAGATACTGGTAAGAAACCGACTGTTAGCTATAACAAGTGTCCGCCTTCGATCTGGGAAAGTTATTCTCCCAGAAAGCCAAATGAGGAGCAAGTCCAAAAGACAGTCAATATAAAACTAAAATCCGAAACAACTGATGAATTACCAGAAAACAATGACGTCACGTTCACCTCGTCTGCCACTAATCATGAGTCTGAGTTAATAAAAAAGGTGGTCGATTAGGTGTTGGATACTGATGAGGAGTCTAAGTCAAAGTCTGAGTCAGTCAACAGTTCAAAACCGATGGATAAAAGGACTTACAGTAAAGAATTTTTGTTATCAAAATCAAACTTGAATGATGAAACATTCGAAGTAGCATATACCTTGAATGATTCTGACAAGTTATATTCTGACAAAGAGTTTCCAATAAGAAGTGATCGTATTGACATGATCAAAAAGGTTTTCAAAATGACAGAAATTAATATTTCTGAAATAAAAGATTTAAATCTTACTGGAAAACCTAAAAAATACACTTCAAGAGTTCAACAACGTTTAAACAAGAAAAAGAGTTACAATTCTGGTTCTAGTTTTCAAAAGAAACCAAACCATAATAGTAGCTACAAAAAGAAAGGATTGGGTTTTGTTCCACAAGAAAACTATAAAAATGACAACTGAAAATTTCAAAAACTTTTGAAAATTCAACTTATGAAGTTGGTGAGAGCTCAAAGAAAAATTTTTACAAAAAGAAAGCCAAGGACAACCAAGTGTGGGTTGTTAAGAAGGGTGATGAAAAGGTCGGCGATGAATCTGATTCCACAAAATCAGTGGAGCCACAAGTTGAGGTTAAAGAAGAAAATGCTGTGTCTTCAAAAGATGATGTTGAAATTCCATCCTTGAAGTTTGAAAATATTAAGCAAAAAGTTGGTAAGGTTGAGATTTCAAATCAATTCTTTTCTGATCAGAAGGAATTTGATATTGAGAAAGTATTCAAAGGGAATGTTAAGAAAATTTTTCGAGGGAAAGGCCAAAAGGGTTAAAGATTTTTACGCTACAAAGAAAGCAACTTATAACCCAGCTGAACAAGAGTTAAAAACACCCAAGGTTGGTAAGACTTGGGTGGAAATTCTTTTCCCTTGAAAAATCAGACTATGCCGGAGATCCCAAGTTTGTAATCGTGGATCATGAATCGGCATCTTTCTTGATATTTGAATTTTGAGAATGAATTTGATGATAGCTAAATTTTTTCAGGTGATGGACTATGTCGGAGCTTCCAGGTTGGTAAGTGTGAAGCAGGAATCGGCATCTTGATTGGCAAAATGGTTTGTGTAGATGTTTTATTCCTACATGTGGTTATATGTTTTGGATATACTTACAAGTGGTAAGAGGTTGGATCTTACAAGTGATTACTCAAGGTCATTAGTTGGAACTTGATGTAATCCTCATTAAAATGGTTAAAAAAACAAGATGATGAACCAGCCCTACAAGTGGTAAAAACAAACTTATTTTCCGAAAAAATCATTTTGATTAAAGCAAACTTAAGTGTTTTGAAATCTTAATGAGAAAATAGTTTGTTGAAAGGGGGAGTTCTGATTGTTTATGCCTAGTGGATGGCGATTTGAAGTAATTCGATATCGGTTGTCATTTTACTTGTCTAGTTTATTTTCAAAATTTGTTTCTAAGTAGGTCAAGAGTTTAGTTTGTTTTTTCAAAATTTCTTTAAATGTGTTTGCATTTTAGGGGGAGTAGAAAATTTCAGAAAATCCAAAAACGTTAGAAATTTTGAAAAAGCCAAAAAACATTAGAAAATTTGAAAAAAGCCAAAAACATGATAAAAACCAAAAACGAGTTTTGTTGTTAAAAAGAGGAAATGATAGTAGATCAGTGGACGGTCACAACATGCGAAAGAAATGGAAAGTATAAATGTGATAAACAATCTCACTGATAATATGCTCAGTAGGTTTTTGCACATTAAGTAGATTGTGACGAGATATAAACCTAAAAATTCAAACTTGCTTATTTCGTGGGGAACAATTTCTTGGATATATAGGTAACCCCTGAAATCTTGTTTGAAAGGTCCCTCTTTCTGAGATACTAGGTCTTTATACTCAGTGATATCTGGGTTATTATCCCGGGACTTCTGCTGAATGGAAATTCTGACCTAGTCCCCGTATAATACTTTCTGTAAAATGCTTTGACATATAAGCTCGCCTTCAGCAAAATGATGAAACAATAAAATTGATAATCGTTGCTGTTGAAGAAAAGATCCTCTAAAGGGGACACACTTAAAGTCGAACCGTTATCTCTCTGCTGAACGGAAGTTCTGACCTGAGCTCTCACGGTTTCGCATCTAACCCCTTTACAGATATCTTTTGTGGTATACTCACCTGTAAGACTGAATATTGGGATCTGGATACTGGAATATATTCAAGTAGTGGGACACGCAAATAAGTTTAAGATATTAAGACATTAATATCGTATCTCGAAACGGTTGAACTTTGTGTGAAAATTTAAGTGGATCAATATACTGACAATCTAGGTGAATTGTTTAGAACTGAAAATGAAATAAAGTTTAATGGTGTTAGTGATATGTCTCAAAAACTGATATGATCCTCTTACACAAACTCACAAAAATATTGTCTGTAAATATTTCTTTATTGCATTTCTTTACAATCAAAAATCCAAAAAGATTTTTAGTGTGTTTTAGCATAAATTTTTGAAAAATCCAAAAAGATTTTTGACAACTGGTGTTGAAGAGTTGATTTTCAAAGTTCCAAGTGCTAGACATGATGACCATGTAGTGAGGGGGAGTCTATGTTTGAAATCAAATGTGTTAATCATTTTTACAAGTGGTTCATCAAGATAATGGAGTTAATTTTGAGGGGAAGTCTGAGTTAGAGCATACATCTATATCTGAAATGAGTGAGATTTACTTTGGGGTAGAGATTGTGCAGATCACCTGAGCAGGAAGAGAGCCAGGTTACGATCTTGGAACAGCATCAAAGAGTGTTTGGACATGAAAAGCCAGGTTGATCGATCCTGAGAAGCTTATGTTTAAAGATCCAGGTTCCGATACCTGAAGACTCGGTGGACAAAGGATGAGCCAGGAAATGATCTTGAATCTGTGAAAGCCAGACTACGATCCTGAAGCAAATGATGCTAATGAACTTAAGGAATGCCAGCACATCGTTAGGGGGAGTCTGTTGATGCTGATAGAGAGAGTGAAGCCCAGAGTCGAATCAAGACTGAAGTTGAAAAGACTCGACACGTAAGACTCGTCAACATCTGAGGGGGAGTCTGTTAGTGCATGCATTTGTCGACTTCGCCTGTATCGAGTCTTAGATTAGATAGGTTAGATTAGGGCTCGTTGTTCGAGAAAATAGGATAAAGGTTGTATTAAAGCTGATTTCGCTTGAACATGCTATTCCGCTTGAAATGACCTTGGACATTTTCAAGCGGGATCACAATCTTGCTATTCCGCTCGAACTGGTTCATGTGTGTTTCAAGCGGAATCATGTGAGTATAAATAGGAGTCCAAGCGAAATCATTGTAACAGTTTCCGAATTCCATACCGAGGTACTGCCGGTGTGAAGTTTGATTGTATTCTGTGTTATATCAATCAAATCAGTGTTTAAAGTGATATTCAAGCTGTGTCTACCTTTGTTTCTTAGTTTCCGCCTCTGAAATAAAGTAAAACTCCTCTGAACGACTCGTTCGGGTCAGCTACACGATCCTACAATATCTCCACCATCAAAACTACTTAAGCTCCCAGTTTTCTCTTTATGCCCAAGCAATGCAGGTATATCAATACCATTCGGGTTCTTTACAGCTCCCATAACATCACTCACTGCAACTATCTTACCATCCCTTTCATGAATCAGCCTAGCTAGCCAAGATCCCACATTGCCAAAACCCTAAAAAGTCAACTCTGGTCAATACAAAAAATATTGAAAAATATAAAGCCAGTTCTGGACTAAAACTTTTTTCACAACCAACCGTACCAGAATAGCAAGCCAAACCATTGAAAGAAAATCCATAGAAACTTAGTAGAAGCAAGAGCTGGATTAATGAGTTTCAAAAAACTACTACAGATTTACTCTACATCTTAACATTCCTAACCTTACCTTCAAATGAAACCAAATTAAGAACACCAAACAAACAAAAAGATTAAAAATACACACAGATTTAACGGAGTTTACTAATACCGGACATGAGAAAATGAATGTCTGTATTGTTTAGCAATTGAGCCAAAGAAGCACATACCCACATATAGGGATGAGCATTTCGAACCGGTACCGAACCGTACCGGGTATATTCGGTACTCGTACAGCTACCCACTTTCTCCGTTTTTCGGTACCGTACCGGTATATTCGGTACCGGTACCCACTTTTCCCGTTTTTCAGTACTGGTACCGAACGAGTACCATGCTCATCCCTACCCACATATTAACACCGCTCAAGAAGCATCGACCGAGTAATAAACAAAATCATGCCCTAAAAGAGACCCGATCTAGGTCGTCTAGTAGCATCTTTCATAGCATTCACCAAAATCCCAGTTACAAGTATATAAAATAAAACACCTACAAAAATATTTAAATAAATACTAATCATTGAACTCAAATAAGCGCATGTATTTAAATATAAGCCCATTTCACTTTGGCTAACTTCAAGCTCTTATTTTGACTCATTTGAGATAAAATTTTATAGCTTCCTATTTTTTAACCATCTAGATATAAAACAACCCAATATAAATGGATCGAAATTTGTTACATCTAATTATACGGTCTATTTCCAAGATATAAGTATAAAAGGAGGTAAGTCCATAAGGTGAAGATCATAAGGAACAATACCTCTTTAGAATCTTTGAAACCGACTCTCAAGTCTAGACCACCATGTAACCAATAAGCAATCATTTGCATTTCAAGTGGTCGATAAAGGTGAAACCAGTTTAGTATGAGTTTACATATCCATATCAGTTCAGTCCATTTGGGCCGTCCCAATTTTACTTACATTGTTTTATTTGACCCGTTTTAGACACAAATACAGCTGAATCAACTCGTTTGCAAATAAATAGGACAAGATGCGGAAAAAAACAAATTCCCATTTGCATTCACTAACCTGAGAGCGAAGGTTCTATGTCTTATCAACCAGAATTTCAATCGTTATCCATAACTTTGATGGCAAGTCATGCAACATATCAGGAGGAGAAAAACTAACCGGCACCAATAGAAGGGCCGCTGAAGCTCATATTAGTGATCACAGATATGCAACCAGCGACAGTAGTGGCTACCTGCGATGAACAAACGTTACATATGCACTTCATCTTTAATACAACCAATGTATCCGGAGAAACCTGTTCTATTATATACACACACGTAAAGGAACGACCTTATAACACATGACCGTATGACATGACTCGAAGAAGCATGTTTATTTTTACACTAAATCACTGACCAGCGGCACACCCTACACTAAGCGCACACCCTACCCTAAGCGGGTATGCATACCCGTGAAAACAAACCGCACACCTTACCCGAAAGGTGCCCACTCCTCCCTAAACGCAGTACACGTAAAAACCGCCTAAAATGCGGACAAACAATTATCAAATTTGTAGTTCTAGCTAAAAAAATTATTTTATAAAATAGATGTTATAACTTATAACCCCCTTTCCCTAATTAAAATCCCATCTTCTTAAAAAAAAAAAACCCTAGTTATTCTGGAAACACAGTATTCACATTTAAGGTTTCAGTTTCATTTTTTAAGACCTCATAGATGTTATTTTGCTACATTTTAAACTCAATAATTGAAGAATTTCCTCCCTCTCATCCATATCTAAATATATGTCCAGATCTAATTCGTATTTTATTCTAGCTATTGACCTGTTAGAATAAAACACAACGTTAACCAACCCGTTCACTTATAAAACACAATAACCACCACATAAACATTATAAAACTATTCTATACATGTAGTCTAACAGAATAACCATATCCGAGCTAAACTAACCTCCTTTGTGGGATTCACAAGTCCACTGTCATAATTTGATCAGATCTTACTTCTGACTCGCTCTCCAATTTTCCATAAACGAAAGCCCAACGATCTTTAGATCTTAAAAGTACTTGTATCCGTCTTCAGGGTTTTTCATTCCCTCTTCCCAATCACCCATTGACCGACCTCCAAAGACCACATGTTGTATACCCAAATACCTGCCCAAGAACAACACCATAAACGAAAAAAAAACAAAAAAAAAACGTGAATATTATATGATAGTAATATGAAGAAAGATGCTTACTCGGAACTTAGTACAGTGAGGCAATTAAGCAGCACATCAAGAGCAAAGCAATCAGAAGTAAACAGAACCTAAACAGAAAATAAAAATATCCATAATCTACTCTTTTCAAGCATAAATCCCCAAACCTAAATAGAAAATAATAATATTAAAAAAAATGCTACTAATTTTAATTTTCAATCCAGAATATCCATAATCTATTCTTTTCAAGCGTAAATCCCTAAAATTAAAACAGAAAACAATAATATTAAAAAAATCAACTAATTTTAATTTTAGTCAATCCAATAATCCACTCTTTTCAAGCATAAATCCCCAAAATTAAAAAAAATAATTAATTAATAATTTCTTTTAAATCCAATCCGGAACTACAAAACAATACTCCTAGAAATTCTCAGATCAAACAATTAAACAAACAAAAGCTGCAATAAAGTAGACATACAGAATAATCAAATGTAGCACTGAATAATCAGCGTAACTAAACAGAAGTTCCGATTGCTTGAAAGTTGAAACCCTAAATTGGAAACAAATGTGATGAGAGTGTACCGAAAGGATTTGTAGATGGTGCGAAAGGTTGAATTGTAAACACTAGAAATGGTAGTGAAGGAGTGAGAGAGTAATCTAGAGAGAGAAAATTATCAGAAAAATAACAACCATGAATCTAAATCAAAACCTGATAATATCAAACATGTTATAAAGAAAAAGAAATCATGATATGAAGAAGATGAAGATGAAGAACAAACCATTTACAACCATATGAAGAAGGAGATAGATAATTGCCGATGCTAGGGTTTTGTAAAAAAACGTATCCTGGAAGCCGCTTGAATGAGAAGAATGAGGGAATTAGGTTATTCCATGATTTATATACTCGGGTCAAAAAACCGGGTATGGTTGTCCCAAATTCGGATCCCGTGTAAAAAAATAAGGATTCCCACGTTTTCCTGCCAAAAACCCATTGTGGTTGCACCACCACTTGACACGTGTCCCATATTTTATTCATATTCATATATTATAGATATAGATATAGATATAGATATATATATATATATAGGAGAAGGATCCGTTAGGAACCACCCTTTATTACGAGAACCGCGAGAACCAGTGTGAACACAAACAGTAATACCTAAAAAACACCCAAATTTTTTTTTATTTTTTTACTATTTTTTTTGTAAAATTCACTATATTTCGTTTACAATAATAAAATAAAAATTTTCAAAAAAAAAAATCCGAGTTACAGTTATCCATGCATATGTGCATTTGTATCATTTCTTTGACAAATTGCGTAATTCATTACAAATATTAGACAATTGCACTTTCATTTACACTACCACGTGTAATACACTACTTCTTACGTTAACAATATTAGAAATGCACATGTGCATCTATATGTATCAACATGAAATAAGGTGTTTTGGTACACTAAGTTCTCTTTCATCTATCATTCCATCCATAATACACAAACATGCACATACTACTACGTGTAATACACTACTTCTTACGTTAACAATATTAGAAATGCACATGTGCATCTATATGTATCAACATGAAATAAGGTGTTTTGGTACACTAAGTTCTCTTTCATCTATCATTTCATCCATAATACACAAACATGCACATGTGCATTTTTGTCATTTCTTTGACAAATTCCGTAATTCATTACAACTATTAGACAATTGCACTTTCATTTACACTACCATGTGTAATACAACACTTTTTACATTACCAATATTTGAAATGCATATGTGCATCTATATGTATCAACATGAAATAAGGTGTTTTGGTACACTACTTTGAATACACTTTTCCTTTCATCTATCATACCATCCATAATACACTACCGTTACCTCCTACCATCCAGAATACAATACCATTACCTCCTACCATCCATAATACAATACCATTACCAATATTTTCACTTTATTACATGTATGTAAACACCATTTATACCATCCAATCAACATATTACACCATAAACTGGCAACTATAACCAAACCATCAACCACTAGATATAACTAACCAAAAAAACATGTATATGGGCCTACTTCAGCATTCAAAATCACAAACTTTTTGTACCAAAACACGTTATATCATGGTTATACCTAATGATGCACATGTGCATTTTGAATATTGGTAATGTAAAAAGTAGTGTATTACGAATGGTATTGTAAATTAAAGTGCAATTGTCTATTCCTAATAACGTATTACCGAATTTGTCGAAGTAATGATACATATGCACATGTGCATGGATAACTGTTGTCTGTTACTCGAAAAAAAGGTTTTTTTTATGGTAACGAAATATAGCGATTTTTTAAAGAAAAATAATTAAAAAAATTATTTTTTTGAGTGCTTTTTTTTATTTTTTTTTAGATTTTATTTTGTGTTCACATTGGTTCTCGCGGTTCTCGCAATAATGGTGGTTCTCGCATGAACCTTACCCTATATATATATATATATATATATATATATATATATATATATATATATATATATATATATATATATATATATATATATATATATATATATATATTGTGATAAGTGGGGGACTCCATTAAACCAAACATTGTCCAAATTCATCGGGGTATTCCACAGATTACTTTGCTAACTCGTTTTCATAGCTGCAACCATATCAGAGTTCAAGTTCTCGACCATATCAAACATATGACGAATTGCTTAATCATCCATAGCAGAGTGAACATCCACAATAGAGTGCAGGTAGTACTGCAGAGTTCAAGGTGTTAAAAGAGATTTTGATGTTACAATCCCAGCAGATGGCTCAATTCATGGTAGATATTCAGACCCGTCACCAATAGAATAAACATATTAGAGCATATGAAGAAAAAGAGGAAGTACTGGTTGAAGATGCACTTCCCGTTGATTTAGAGTAATTAGACATAGAACTAGAAACGACAACGGACGAATCAGTCCCACCTCCGGTTTAGCTGGACATAAAATAGGATCTTTTACCTTTGGTATAAGTGAAATAAAAGATGAATTGCACCCATTTCTTAAAACACCAAATTCCTCAAAGTCTTTGACAATGGCTAAAAAATCTGCCTTCACCACCTACCAAAAGACCTTTAGGAATTTAGAAGTGAAGCCATCAGGACTGGTGGCCTTATCATTACCACACTCCCAAACCACATTCTTGACTTCAATAAGATGGAACGGTCTTTCTAGCCACTCTAAATTTTTCGGCAAAAAAAACGTCTTATAATGCCCAATTCACTAAATTTTTCGGCAAAAAAATCAACATTTCACATTTAATTTTTTCCGACTCGATTTCTGAGTTACCATTTATATACACGCCATTTATTCTTGTTCAAGCCACATTCGCTTTAATCATACCATGAAAGAACATGTCATCACCATCGACATCCCACTTCACCCTCGCCTTTCGCTTCATATTAAGTCTTTTAAGATAATCGTTTTTTCCAGAATCTGTTTTTTGGCATTTGTTCTATTTAAATGGTCATTCTCTGATGCCCTACCCTCTTCCACTTTGTTTTGAACATCATTATCAACTTCAAGAGAACAGACTTATTGTGCATTCGAGCCTTATTAACAGAACATCTCTAGTGTTTGATGTTAATCTTGAGAGCTTTAAGCTTTCTCATCGCGCTCACCTTTTTAGATTCTACTGCACGAACCGAATGCCAAGAGTATTCTACCACCTACTTCAAATCTGAAGAACTTATCCAAGAGTTAAATAATTTAAGTGAATAAGCTCAAACCTTAGATCTTTGCCATTAAAAATAATGGGGTTGTATTCGGCCAAGTGTCTCGGTAAAGCCGTCACCGAGGCACATGACAAGTGGCTAGGAAAGTTTTGACAGACCAAGACCCGATCTATTTTTCTCATCTTCTTTTCATCGTCACTCATCCAACTGAATCTGCAACCTCTCATGTCGTATTCAAAAAGACCCGCCAGAGAAATAAAATTATTGAACTCCGCCATGCTAGAGTCATTCCCCAGCCCAGAAAGTCACCCAAAAAGCTCTCTGCGTCTGACCTCATTAAAGTCACAACAAAAAAACCCACCATCCGTCAAAATGCAATATAATCCCCAACAATTCTACACATAACACTTGTCACAATTAGTATATACATTGACAAAATTGTTTTTCTCCTCAACCCTATACCATCTACTAGGAGGTAAGATAAAATTATTGTGCTTTAATACCTGATCACGATCACACGTGAAGACAGTAGGATCCTAGATGTAGAAGACATCGCCAGATCTACCTTGCGACCCCACAGCCTTAGAAGAAAAACTCTTTGACCCCCAATAAATGGAATGTCAGAGGGTTTAACCAGTTCTAACTCTTGACCACAAAAAATAGAATGTGGTATGATCTCTACAGAGTGTGAATCCACTCAATTTTGTCAGCCCCAGCAACCCCCATACCTATATAGCTTAAAGAAAGGGGATTGATTCAGGACACTACTTATTCCCCTTACCGATGATAAGCAAGTTAATTTCACTCTCTGTGCCACCCATGCCAATGCCTACCTTGCATCCAACCTCAACTATTTTTGAAGCTCCTTATCAATGGAACCAGAAGAAGAAGAAACAACAATATCGGAATACACCCTTCGACCATAGTCCAAATGAGAACCATTGTGTACCATATCACATTGCGACAACAATCTTGCCCTTCTTATAACAGCTTATCTGATAACATCTCTTCCACGCATCAACATAGTTCAATTATAATCTTCAATGAATGATTTTTTTGTTTGGGTACCGCAGGAAGAAAAAAAGAACAGATGGAACATTGAGTGTCACGGCCCCCGACCCGGTTTGACCCGTTTCAGGAGCCGCGGGACAGAAATCCCGTGATATTTAATTATGTGATTTTAGCAGCGGAAATCTGTATCGTCGGGATCGTTTTAAAGCTAAAAACTTTTCCCGATTATTTTATTTCACGACTCGAGATAAAAACCCCGGTAATTTACAATAACATGGTTTCACTGAGAAATCCTTATTTTTACAAAACATATTTCTTTATTTTATAATGAGCCACTATTTTAAGCCTGCACTGCTTTCCCAACACTTTTCCTGAATTACAATAGATCACCTGAAACATGTTTGAAAAGATTTTGTCAGCGGGGAAATACTGAGTGAATCATTCATTTTACTAAAACGACACATTTGTTATAATTTACAGTATTAAGAGTTTTTACATATGTTTCAGATATCAACCAACTACCCACAATATTTGTCACTCGACCGGATCTGTGACTGTGGTCATATCACCATTGGCTGCCCCAATGAATGACGTATATCACTTAATTTTAGGTTCGCCCACCTAATGTGATTAAAACAGTAGTAATGTGCACAATACCCCACATACTAGCTGTAATTTGGTGATTACATAAACTTAATCACTGTAATTTATAATTCTGGAAAATAATTTGGAGTATTGTAAAACAGTTGATAAAAAGAGAATGACTCACATTGCAGATTTAGTACGGACAGAATATGGATTAGCCTTGTTAACCTAATTTAAATAATAATGCACACAAAACCGGGTTAGTGATCAATACAGCAGTTACGATAACTCACGAGATCAAATTCTCACAACGAACGACAAAGTGCGATACTTAAACATCCATCGATTTAACGACGAACGACAAAGTATCACCCTGATGTGGGCGGCACTTAAACATTCATTGGATATATTGATCAGTCGGAAAATGAATCGTAATAGCGATCGAGTTATTACCCTGTTTTGCGGCAGCAATTCGATATTAGTGTGTGATAAATTGTAGTAATTCTGTGCTAATTCGATGTATACAGAGAGTTGGGACGTCGTTTTAACTCCAGAAAGCTACTGCCAAGGTCTGCTATTTATAGTGATTTTTGGGACATGCTTACGGACCGTATGGCTTTTCCCTTTACGGTCCGTAAAGGGTGCAGTCTAATTACATAGACTAGCTGGGTTCGGGAGTAGCTTGCATGACTCACTCAAAAATCGAATTTCAATTGTGACAACAATTTAAATAGATAATTATCAACTAGGGTTTGCCCCCCTTGAGTTTTAGGGGCCCTGATCCTAATTCCAATTGTTCTGAAAATTTTAGGATTAGTGCAGAATCACTTGGGTGTCTCAATTAGGGTTTTCTTATTATCTAATTATCATCCTAATTATGGATTTTAATGAGAATTGTTACATTGAGGTATCCTATTCAGGTCAAATCCAGGGCCTACATTGCATTTACTTTCTTTTCCATATGATACGCATCACGACCCACGAGGTTTACATCAGACCCACTTTACCAATACACCCTCTACAGTTATGCTGGACCAATAAATTAATGGATTTGTTATCCCCTTAAAAATCCAACGACATACTCATTACATGCCTCAGGAAGTTTCGGCCTACTGACCTCATGGGCAGTGGCGGATCTAGAAGATCCGCATAGGGGCAACGTTTCAATAAAAAGGGGTAACGAAATCGAAAAAACGTCAATTTTTTCCAAAATTTACACTACCGTCGGAGCATTAAGGGGCAACAGAGGTTACCCCTTCTATCACTCTAGGTCCGCCCCTGCTCATGGGAAATTCCAACTGGAGAAAAAAACGTGGAGACACCCTCATCATGCCTAACCTCGAAGGTAGTTCCCACCCTTTATGGAAAACTGACTTTTGACGATTCTTCTCCTTTTCTCCTATCCTCCGCCCTGTCGGCTTTTCCCTGACCATCAAGTTTTTCGGCAAGCTGACTGGAGGACCCTTCACCCTCACAAGTTTTTGGCACCACTAAATTAATGTCCATTCTATTCTCTTGATTGAACCACCCGAAAGATCTAGACTCGTCCAATAATGGGGAGATTTCATCATCCGAATCTACAAGGCCATCAATAGACACATCATCCTCCTCACCCGAACCCGTTATAAAATCCTTAAAAATCGGTGCCCACTACTCTTGTTCTTCCACAATCCATGTCTTGAAGTTATGTTTACCACATGCAACATCGAGTTTGCCATCAATGGTGTTGTAGTGGTTAACAAGAATAATCGTAAGGCCTTAATGTTCTACCAATGTTTTCACATATTATACAGAACACATTAGGGTCCCTGCATTATAAAGACACATCAAATATCTTGATGCAAGCTATTCGATGCATTTGAGAAAAAGTCTAATCCCACCATCTAATCCAAGCGAACCACTTCGACTAACAATCAGCATAACCCAACAAGAATTTTCCCTTTTTCCCTATTCTTAAAATGGATGAGCACGTTTAGACCTACCACCTCAGCCACAAGACATATATTCAACCAACTAGGAGGTGTAGGTAACATTGCATCCGAAATCTTAACCTGTTTCAAAATATCTACTAGAAAAGAGGGTTTTTGTCATGAAACTTTTGGTCACAAAACAGTAGCAATTTCCCTGTTGTCACCATTTTGCCACCAAAAATGTGGTGACAAAAACACCCGTGTCAATTGCCCTAATGCCACCAAATAGCGACCATTTTTATATTTTGTCACCTTATTTTTGCCACCATAAAATTGGTGAAAATTATTTGCCACCGCTTCTTGTTTGCTACCGAGTTGTGACGGATTTTTTGCCACTTTATTGCCACTTTATTGCCACCATTTGATATTGCCACCATTTAGCCACCAACCATTTGCCACCATTTAACCACCATTTTCATTGAAAATCGGTAGCATTTTGCCACTTTATTGCCACCATTTGATATTGCCACCATTTAGCCACTAACCATTTGCCACCATTTTCATTGAAAATCGGTAGCATTTAACGAGCTTGTTGAATTATTTGCTACCATTATTTGCTACCATTTGGTGATTGCTTGAATATTGGTTTTTGATTCAAATTGATTTTCCATTTTTCCCTATTTTTTTCATAAAAATTACATATCAATAAAATTGCAAAATTATATTAAAGTCTAATAAGATCACGAAAACCCAAAATTATATAAAACATCTCTGTATTAAAAGCATATAAAACATTCTAATAGAAATACCAGCTAAAACGTCATATAACTAAAATTATCCTAATATGATAAACATTGAAACATTTAAAACCAAGTGTTTGTAGCCTATCTTCGAATTGTACTTGTTAACATATCTTCAATTTGTGACATCCTATCAAGTATAGTATCTTTATCCACCTTATCTTTTTCCTTTGAACGTCTCTCTCAAACCAGCAATCTCCTCTTCAGACAGGCTTTCGGCTATAACCTGGACCCAAACAACAAGAAAACATTCAAGATTACTTTTGCATAAATCAAATGTAGCATTCGTGTAATTAACCGTTTGTACCTTTTCTTATGTAAAAATCGAATCTTATTTGCAAATTTTAACAAGAATATGAACGTACACCCGCAAAGCCATTTTCTTTAACTTGTTCATTGCAGAGAACTGCTTCAAACGAGAAAGAACAGCTGGATCCAGTGCTCTATCAGGAGCAACACCGTTTTCACAAATCCAAGGATGACCTGTATCATTCAGATAACGTTTAAATGACAGCAAAAATGAAAGGTATTCTAACAATATATAACCAAGTCGCAACATACATAGAACTTCATAAGCAGTTAGGCGGTCTTTAGGTCGAGAGCATAACATCTTCCTAATAAGATCCTTTGCACTTGTGGGTGCCAAAACTACAACTGAAGAAAGAAAAGCTTGGATAGTTAACCACTGCAAAAAGTCAAAGTTAACATTAGCAAGCTTTAGACATCATTAAGGATGTAAACGAACACGAACCGGATGAGGCGTCGCCCTTGTTCGTTCATTAAGCTTTTATTGGACAAACAAAGCGTTCATGAACACACGATCGAACGAAATTTTGTGTTCGTTCGTAAAGGAAATGATTTTGTTCGTGTTCATTTGTTAATTTCATAAACAAATACCCGACTTAGCGTTCAAAAATGAATGGAGTGAACTACTGTGAACATGCAAAGCCGGTCCCCCTGTGTACCTAGAGAATAAAATCTATGATCTATCATGAACAAAAAAAAAAGTGTACTGTGAACATGCAACTAATGTGACGTCTGTAACTAATACTTTGAGGATAACATTTTCAAGTAATAGACAAAATGAAAGTTCTCTAATACTAAAAATGATTACCATCCATGAAGCTTCTCCCAAAGACCCAAACTACTTGAGGAACTAAATCATAATCACTTCTTTCGATTAGTGTTCTAGGAAGCTGTAGGTCACTCACATCACGACCACCTTCATTTGTAATTATATCTGTGTTATCAATTGGCCCAGGTCTCTCGCCTGCTTTTGTCAACGATGAAGCTTCTTTATCAGTAGAAAGCTCTTCGAACATGTATTCACCAGTTTCCTCACCGACATATCTCTGCCATCGTGAAAACCACCTGTTTAGAGAAAAGAAGACGAGGACACAAGCTTAGACCGTGGGGTATGGTGGAGCGGGGGTTTGGGGCATGCGTTGACACGTGGAGTTCGAGCCCCCCCGCTAGTGAGTGACGTGTCCGTGGGGTATGTCGAGGTGTGGCTAGCCCGCGTGGCTTGGCAGGTTTATTAAAATAAAAATAAAAAAAAACTAAAATTAAAAAATACACAAAACATTTAAAAAAAAGCTTAAAATTTTATTAAATTCCTAAAAATTACAAAATTCTACAAAAAAAAAAGATTACAAAATAAAAAAAAAAACCTACAGCGTTAGGTAGATTTCGAAAAGGGCGAGCTTATCGAACGGCTTCCGCTCCTTGCCCCAGAACTCGACTGTTGGCCACCGCCACCCGGTCTTCGTGACTTATCTCACCGCCCGGGACGCTGTCATAGTAGGCTTTAAAACGATCGAGCTTCGGTCGTAGCTCGCGCCATTTGTGTTGGCACGCGTTTAAATTGTGCCGGGTTGGGGTAGCGGTGGACAGCCGGTGGGGTTGGGGGTTATATAGCGATGTGGACAGTTGGGTGGATGAACCGCTTGGCTTGGCCAAGCGGTTATATTTTGAAATTTAAATGTAGCCCGCTATGACCTAGCCAACAAGCAAATAGGAGCCGGCCACGTAGGACCGCTAGGCATGCCCAACGCCCGGTCTTAAACTCCCGCCCAAGGGGCCACGCCCAAACCCAAGCCCACCCGGGGTGGTGGCTTGGGCGTTTTTAGCCAACCCACGCCCCAACCCCCGCCCCATACCCCACACAGTCTTAGAGCATATTTATGTTAAGAGCGGTTAAGTATGTGTTATAAACAACTATAACGAAAATCCAAACCCTTAAAATATCATGTTAAAACTACTATCAAATCCATTGGACAATAAAAAACTTTATTTTACGAGCTAAAGTGCAACGCTTTCTGTACTTTCCCCAAAAGTTATAGATATTTAGCCCAAACATATAAGTTATAACAACCCTTAATTGCATAACCCTCTTGGCAAGTTCTGTGGATTGTGTTATATTATTTGAATCTTTTTTATGTCAGAATAATGGATTCTTTTGATACTATCCATATGTTACACTCAATTGTTGTGTGTGTTGTCAAAACCGCACTAGGCACACGCTTATGCGCAGAAGCAAGCCAAGCGCAGGTAAACCGTTGCGACTGGAAAAGTGCTATTTCAGGCAACCAGGCGCAGTTACAGGCCAAATTCCGACCAAAAATCATCTAAAACCCCTAATTAAGCCTGGAATCAACCTAAAACATCCTAAACTAGCCCTAAACAAACGTAAAGCATGTCTAAAACCCCTAAAATACCATTTTATACTATGCGTCTAGCGTAAAAAAAAACCCCGATATTTAGGTTCTGGCGGCGCCTTCACGACATAGATTCATACTGCATTTTCTTTTTAAAACTTTTGAACATTACATTTTATATTATTATTATTATTATTATTATTATTATCATTACATACAGCATAGAAAGTTATGATCAACCAATACATCGTCCATCTATCTTCTAACACAAAAATCAGGGCACAGTAAGTCTAAATTCCTCAACATAAATTATTCACGAACAATAATAAAATTTTAGAGTACGAACACTATCAACAACACAGGCAGCCAAAATGAACAATAATATAATTAAAAAATTCAAATACAGAAATGACAAAATCAGAATCGCTTCGATTGGATTACCTGTTGGATAAAACATAATACAAATCGCCTTCTTTGGAACAAGATTCGGCCTTCCCAGTTAACTCCTTGACAATCTTCGCCTCTTCGTGTGGCGTGCAGGGCAACCAAAGTGATCCGTTATCCATGAAGGAAGCTGAATCAGCAACGGTCATGACTAGGTGTGGAAGCAGATCGTGAAGGAGAGTTGAGCGGAAATGTGATAGGAAGATGATGTAAGGAGATTTACGGAACCCTAGATTGCAGAAGGCGATTTGATCTGGAAGGAAGGGGCCAAGAGAAATAATATAAAGTTGTTTGTTTTTTTTTAACATCAAACCTTTCGTAGAGGAATTCTTTGATTAAAACCAAGGGGCTGTTTGGTAGTCTCTTAATGATCATTCAGATGCTACCTCTTAATAGTTTAAAACATCTGAATGAATAAGAGGTAACCTCAAGTCTGAATGGTTAAGAGGTAACCTCTGAATGGTAAATCATCACATGTCACATTCTTCTACCTTCTCATTGGTAAAATTCTTAATGGTTCCATTAAGAGGTAGCCTCTTAATGCCCATTCAGAGGCTACCAAACAGCCCCTAACTAATCAATTTTTGAAACGGGCGGATTCATTAAAAAATTATCCCACCTAATTAAATTTTCATGTTGCCACTGTTAATATGGTCGCAATTAAAAAACACAGTATAATACTTATTAAAATTATTTGATTTTTTTCCACAAATTTGCTACCAAAAGTAAACGGTAGCAAAATTTCCTACCATTTTGCTACCGTATCATACTAAATACACGTATTTGCATTTTTGTGGCAAATCCATCATTAATTTGCTACCATTTTTTTTCAGTAGCAAATTTTGGTCATAATTGCCCATTTTTCTGGTAGTGTCTGTCTCCACCTTCTTCCCTATCATGACATCCGCAAAGGACCTGGAATCACGTCCACGTTCTCCAGGCATGTCCGTTTGTACCAACGATCAGGTTACTGCCAATCTTGTAAGAATCTCTACCTTTATGATCCTTCTTGTAATACTTGAAAACGTTGGCTGAAATAAGCTTTCCCTTATAACTTATGTTGTTTAGACTACTCTCCAATTCTAGTGGTTGCTTTTAACATTCCAAAATATTGCCAAGGCAAAACGAGCACCCAACTTATTCCTCTTGTTTGGAATGAATACATCAGCAAAGTGTCCGTAATCCGTCATCACCATCCACAAATTTTTACTAGTCCAGCCTTCAGGAAAGTTTGTAACATAGTAAGTTGCGGCGTTCCTCCTTAATTAGTGCATCACAATCTCCAAACTTGTAGGACCGTTTTCGGGACCGAAACCGTGATTAATGTGAGATCGGTTCAAGACGGGAGATATTAAAGAGATAAACAACCACTTCTTTGTATAATTCGGTAGTAAAACATTACAAATCGGCCCGATTAAAAGCTAACCGAACTAATACCAAAGGAGTATACATCCGGGGAGTGACCAAGTGGTGATCTCTCCCCCACACAATGAAGCTCACAGGGAACTCTCTCAAATGAGTTCACCCTCTTTCACTCTCTCTAAGTTTTGCAAATGACAAAGGGTTGGTATTTATACCCACACCCACTTGTCTACCAAAACCCACACGGTCAAACATATAACCTTCTCGTTTGACCACTTCAAACGAGCGGGTCAATACACATTCGTTTGACCGTTTCACTAACTATTACAAATTCAGCGTAAAATAATAACTAATCTATTCGACAAGCATCGGACACAAAATATGCATCAACAAATTCCCCCTTGTCCGTTGCTGTCGAATGCTGAAAATGCAACTGCAATCAATCTTCAGTCAAGTATTTATCTTCTCTGTGTTAACAAATTCCCCCTTGACCGATGATCCAGGTAAGTAGTATCTTGACGTTCCTTGTATAATATTTCCCCCTCAAAATACGTGTATCCGTGTTGGGTGTTGTGCAATTTCCTCACAAGGCTCAATTGACCGATCTTCCGCTGATCTTCCAATACTCCAACCGGCATTTGATAAGGGTTCCAATCTTTAGGAACTGCATCAAGTCTTGATATGTCATAAGACCTTTATTTCATTCAAGCATACTACATTGGTAGAGATTTCTGGTGAACTGTCTTCTATAAACTGTCTTTGTGGAATCGACCAAGTAATGCACTTTAACCTTCTATGCAAAATATTCCACGCCGAACCGTTTGTATCACCATAAAATCCCAAACTCTACCACCAGTGATTGCGTTTAGAAATTTACCGAAGAAATTCAACATATGAAAATTTTTACCCCCCATTTCTTTGGTAAGATCTCTAAACCTTAACAGATTCTCTCCACTTCAAAGAAACTGTCGTCAATTTCACAGAACAAATTCTCCCCACTGAGTAGAATTTATCTTCAAATGTTCACCAATTCCCTCCACTGAGCGGAACTGTCGTCAATCTTCATTGAAAGGTCTCGGTTGTTCGAAAAATCACGAAAACGACTTTCTTCTTTGCATATTCTAGTTGAATAAGAACGTCCCATGGTACCCCGTAGGATCCGACTTGTATCCCTTCAAAGAATTTGTGAACTCGTTAGGACCGGTATTGACATTCTAGGTTCATTCATTCGTTACCAAATGCGAGAATATGACAATAAACAAAAAGATTTCTTCGTTGCATATTTTAGTTGATAAAGAAATTTCGCCTAGTACCCCGTAGGATCCGACTTGTATCCCTCCAAAGACTTTGTGAACTCGTTAGGACCAGTATTGACATTCCAGGTTCATACGTTCGCTTTCAAATGCGAGAATATGGCAATAAACAAAATGCTTTCGAGCATTTACGAATAACCGATAACAATCATAAATATTAAATATTGACGTGCGGAAGTGAACATACCGTTTTTGTTTTTGGCCCATAGTAGTCAAGTCACCAGATTTTGACGTTTGCATCGGTAACCGTGACTACCCCACAATAATTTTTTTTTTTAAATATCATCATCTGTTTTCATCATTCCGCATCATCCCGCGCGCTCCCAAAATCGTACGAATTTGATGTTGAAATTTGGAAGGCCGGTTCAAATAATCTTCGCGAACACCCGACCCACTTCAAGTGAATTAAATGAGCAACCCCAAATTTAATAACAATCTGACTTACTCCATTAATCCATCGATGTGGGCTAAAAAATCCAAACTTCTTGTAATTTTAATTCATATGTTTCCCAGTCACTAGTAGCTACCACATTCCAATCTAAGGTTGACATTTGTGATTGTAGACTATCATGTACCAACCATGCTCAAAGTGCTAGAATTGAAGTCTGTTGCGAGTAGGTGGACAAAAAGAAAATTCAATCATTCTACCAACAGATTACTCAACCATCACATGCCCATATCAAAATTCCATATAATGCAGGTGAAGGCCCAATAATAAAACTCGAAATCCAATTAATTGTAGCCCAAATACCAAACATGCTGCCCAAATACCAATGAAGACCAACATTTCTAGTATCCTTTTGTTTGGTCATATCAGTGGGCCCAAATGAACAAAACCTAGTTGCCAAAAAAATTACTTCAGCCGACAACTTTGTTTTGTTGTACAGTACTTGCTATCATCTTCAGTAATAACATGCTACCTTTATCTCTTCTACTTCCATTTCTTTCTTTGATAAACACCAACAGCCATCAAACCCTAAGGATTCAACAATCAGCCGCTAACATCTTCTTCCGACAAAAATCCCCTAATATTTTCTGTTACTACTTCTTCTACACAATATCTATCAATCTCTGCAACCAGCATATCCAAAACAAACAGCTTCTCTTCTTTTATACTCAGCACCAGCAATGATACAGAAGCATCAAACAATAAAAAAACCCCAAACAAAATTGCAGCCGCCACCATCATCGACGAAACACCTGAGACGACGAAACAAGGAAGCCGACGAAACAGGATATTCAGGTGTTTCGTGGGGGGGGGGGGCGTTTCGTCATGTGCAGGGGAAGTGGGGTTTCGCCGGAATCCCTAAAATTTCTTAACAGCCACCAAGAACATCTCAAGAACACAGCCACTGTTTATTCTGCAGATCTGACCAACACGCCTAAAAAAAAGATGACGGATGATGAAAACTTCTTAAACTTGGTGTGAAACATGAAACCCAACACTCGTACATGTTTTGTTTCATCTAGACCCGAATATTTCGGTCCAGATCTGGGTTTTTCTCATTTTCACCCAACTTTACATCTTGAACAAAAAGCACAGAAATCACAGATCTAGAGCACATGTGACTTAGTAAACGGTTAAATTTACTAAATCGGGCACCATGGCTCTGATACCAATTGTAGGACCGTTTTCGGGACCGAAACCGTGATTAATGTGAGATCGGTTCAAGACGGGAGAGATTAAAGAGATAAAGAGCCACTTCTTTGTATAATTCGGTAGTAAAACATTACAAATCGGCCCGATTAAAAGCTAACCGAACTAATAACAAAGGAGTATACATCCGGGGAGAGACCAAGTGGTGATCTCTCCCCCAGCTCACAGGGAACTCTCTCAAATGAGTTCACCCTCTTTCACTCTCTCTAAGTTTTGCAAATGACAAAGGGTTGGTATTTATACCCACACTTACTTGTCTAGCAAAACCCACACGGTCAAACATATAACCTTCTCGTTTGACCACTTCAAACGAGCGGGTCAATACACATTCGTTTGACCGTTTCACTAACTATTACAAATTCAGCGTAAAATAATAACTAATCTATTCGACAAGCATCGGATACAAAATCTGCATCAACAAAACTGACCACCGCGAGTCCGCGAGCTGTTTCTTCTCCCCTCCGTCCACGTCCAGCTCGCATTGCTTTGCAAAGGCTAAGAAGGTATTTAAATGGTTCCAAATTTTTATAACCCAGACATATTAATTGACGAATAGTGATTATAATCACAATGATTGGTCACAAAATTTGGTCACAAATGCCAATTTGTTTACTAGTAGCAAGTAAGTTTCTCAACTCTTTCGTTGATAAATTGTTAACTCTTTGTTAGTTGCTTTCATCTGTTATTTATCAATCACACGAGTTAGTGGTAAGAACATCTTATCATAAAATTAAGAACCAAGGACTAGCAAGTTGCTAGGGCAAATACACAAAGACGAACGTCTAGAGTTTACAAAATACATCCAATCTATATGTGCACGTGTTTATAATCGGAAAATGGAACTAATTCGTCAGTCAATCACCAACAACATCAATAACTTCAAATGAAATTTTAGCAGCCCAAATGGAACCTCTCTTAGTTTCATCAGCGTTTTCAATAGCGTCAACAATTGAAAAAAGTGCAATCACAAATGCGTAGTCCATGTTAGGTTGAGTTGTGACCATAAATTTATCCTCGCCACACTTAATTTTCTTCAAAGTTTGCGGTCTATGCATCTACAAGATCAATAAGTCATAGTATGTAGCCAAAATTACCATCAAACAATGTTAAAAGAATGAAAACCACCTGGGCTAATGTTGTTGAAGAATCTCCTATGTAAATAGTGTAGTTTCCCTTCCACCAGCTCCCTTTGATCCTAAAATAGTCCGGTTACAACTGTGCCAAGACCCCGTTGTATTTCAGAATTTCCAAGAAACTATTCCACTGAGGTGGCAACGCATCTGCAAACTTTTTCACAACCTCTGCTGGAGTTGTCACTACCCCAAAATTACCCAATTCGGTAAGCAAATGATAAAACCGGCTTGTCATATCTCCCAAAGACTCCTTATCCATACACGTGAAGCCATCGAACTCTTTCTTGAGTAGATCGTGTCGCAGTTGACGTGTTGCTTCATTCCCTACCCCTATGGTCTTCAACGCGTCCCACAGCTTTTTCGTTGTCTTGAAACTGACAAACTGATGGTAAATATCTTTGCTTAACGCCTGAGTGAGAATGGCGTATGCTTTCTTTTCCAGATCATACGTCTTCTTTTGATCTTCAGGAAGATCGGCAAACGTAGCAGTAGATGAAGCTGCAACCTCTATAGCTTGATCGAAATCTGTGGTGAAACGTATCCATAATTCTGTATTTTGACCACAATTCTGGTTTCGCTTTCGCTTAATAGAATACTTTGAATACTCGGAGTTTGATTCGATACGAATGCCCTTTGACCGGTTGATATAGCATTTGCTTGCGAAGATGTCGACACGGGAGATTCGGCCCATGAGGGAGACAAACTTGTATTTGTATACTTTCCCCCATCCGGAGCCGGAGTACCCCACCAACTTGGATTCATTGTTGATATGAAAAATGATCACCTGAAAATGACACCTCAAATAAACAGTTAAGTCACAAATGCAAACCCACTGTGTAAATCCACAAAGTGTTTCGACGAAACAAATTTGTAAAATCTTTTGGCGAAACAAAAGGCTGTCCTAATCGGTGAAACACATTGAAAATTTTGGCCCACTAATCGTTTACGAAACAGATTTAGAATAGGTGGGCTTGACGAAATGGAAATTTTTAAATCTTGGGCCTTTTGGGCTTTGATTTTACGAAACAACAAGGTTTTGGTGAAACTGATTTGTAGTGGACGAAACAAAGGGGGCCCAATTCAGTTGACGAAAATGAATGCTAACTAATTAAAAACCCAACATTAAAAACCCAACACAAATATTTGTTTTGTTTAACGAAAAAGAATCCCTCTTTTTTAATTTGTAAATGGCAAAACAAATGAATTATTTAGTCTTGCTTTATAACTTAAAGTCAACGAAACAAATTTTTGAAAAGGCTTGGTCTTTGACGAAAATGGAATGATTAGTTTGACTTTTAAGTTTGACGAAATAACAATTTGGGCCTATCAAATTCGGCGAAACAGCAAGCAGGCCCAACAACTATTTAAGATCCAATTTTGTTTCGTCAAAACAGGCATAAAGATCAGTTTCGTCAAAGATACTTCAGCGAATCAAATTCTTGTTTCGTTGAGTTTCAGTTTCGTCGAAAAGTTGTCAGTGGGTTGGTAAACTTTTCAACCCTTATCCTGTTCTGACACAAACAGAAACTACTTTCGGCTCAGGACATGATGCTTTCACCAAACAAGTATGGCTTTGTATATTATAATCACTTAACACACCCCAATGCACAAACAACTTTCTAAACTAATCTTAAGGATCAAAAAGTGAATTAATATGAAGAACACTTGAATATTGTGAAGAACACAATGAGTTTTCCGGTAAAACTATGAGTTTTCCGGTCAACCGAAACTTTCCGAACACACT
This sequence comes from Helianthus annuus, assembly GCF_002127325.2. Lineage (NCBI taxonomy): Eukaryota > Viridiplantae > Streptophyta > Magnoliopsida > Asterales > Asteraceae > Helianthus > Helianthus annuus. The sequence continues at coordinate 155,454,615 of NC_035445.2, forward strand.
CTTTTGCTAAAAATGTTTAAAAAACCCACAACCAACATGTGAACATGAGAAATAACAAGGTTTTTAACAAAACACCAAGCAAAAACACAAGATATTTGAAGATTTGACCAGATTTTTCAAGAAAAAAATAAAAACTTCAAACACCCGAAACACACCCGAAAACACTCGGTTTTAACAAGGAGAAGAGCCAAGGCTCTGATACTACTTGTAGGTCCGGCTAGGAGGATCTAGTCGCCTAATCCTTGTATACTAACCAACCCGGTTGTGCGGAATCCAACCGGAAAGGCAAACCGAGATAGAACACGCAAATACACGACACGCAATATTCACCGATTAACACCACTGTATTAATACATATGAAAGGTTCGGTTACAAGCTCAATGTTTACAGATGTATTCTATAAACTCTCTCAAACTCTCATGTGTGTGTGTTTGCTCTCTGTGTGTTCTCTTTTTTGTCTAAGACTAGTAACAGTCTATTTATACACACAAACACAACGAGACAGACTCTTGGCGAAACACTTTTGAAGAAACAACTTTTTGAAGAAACACAAATGAGGTTGACGAAACAGACTTGTTTCGTCAACTACATGTTTCATCAAAGTTGGGCTTGGGCCCAAGAAGTGTTTCGCCAACCAGTTAGCCCAACTGACTTCTTTTGTTGATCTGCTTCAGCCCAAAGACTAATGTTCAAGTCCTTTATGTCTTGGCCCGCTTGTAGTCTTCAAGCACACGACGGAGGAATGTCGTGATTCAAGCCGAGTCGCGTCGTGTCGAGTCCACATCATGTATCAACATGCATCAACAAAACTGACCACCGCGAGTCCGCGAGCTGTTTCTTCTCCCCTCCGTCCACGTCCAGCTCGCATTGCTTTGCAAAGGCTAAGAAGGTATTTAAATGGTTCCAAATTTTTATAACCCGGACATATTAATTGACGAATAGTGATTATAATCACAATGATTGGCCACAAAATTTGGTCACAAAATTTGGTGCCAAATGTCAATTTGTTTACTAGTAGCAAGTAAGTTTCTCAACTCTTTCGTTAATAAACTGTTAACTCTTTGTTAGTTGCTTTCATCTGTTATTTATCAATCACACGAGTTAGTGGTAAGAACATCTTATCATAAAATTAAGAACCAAGGACTAGCAAGTTGCTAGGGCAAATACACAAAGACGAACGTCTAGAGTTTACAAAATACATCCAATGTATATGTGCACATGTTTATAATCGGAAAATGGAACTGTTTCGTTAGTCAATCACCAACAACACCAATAACTTCAAATGAAATTTTAGCAGCCCAAATGGAACCTCTCTTAGTTTCATCAGCGTTTTCAATAGCGTCAACAATTGAAAAAAGTGCAATCACAAATGCGTAGTCCATGTTAGGTTGAGTTGGGACCATAAATTTATCCTCGCCGCACTTCATTTTCTTCAAAGTTTGCGGTCTATGCATCTACAAGATCAATAAGTCATAGTATGTAGCCGAAATTACCATCAAACAATGTTAAAAGAATGAAAACTACCTGGGCTAATGTTGTTGAAGAATCTCCTATGTAAATAGTGCAGTTTCCCTTCGACCAGCTCCCTTTGATCCTAAAATCACATGACTCGTTGCTTCTCATTTTGTTTGCCAATATCACGCTAGTATGAAGTATCGGTCTTAAACTGGAACAATGCTTGTTCAGATTTTCATCAACTACTGAGACACAAAGTCTGAAAATAAACTACAGTCCGTTCCAATGTCGATTTTAGCTGAAAAGCTTAAAAACCCACAGAACAACTAGGATTCAAGATGTAGAAACTTAAAGTTAATTACCTTTTGCCGGAGTATCGCGATGGGTTTGTTGTTAGCATCAAGTAGCACACGCTGACAATGGGAAGTTGTGTAATATGGTTTTACTTATCGACTATAATTTCGAGAGGTTTGTGTATTTAGTTGATCATGCATGTGGTTGACTTGGACTAAGATACTCAGCTATATTCATGGTTTGTGTATTTAGTTGACCATGCATGTGGTTGACTTGGACTAAGATACACAGCTATATTCATGGTTTGTGTATTTAGTGGGCGCCTAATTGGATGTAAAGATAGTGAAGCATGTGTCATCAAGTGAAACACGACTTCTTCATTATAATAAACAATTACAATAAAAAGTTACAATTAATATCGTTGGCCACCAGACCCAGGAATAATAGACAACGGTATAACTAGCTAGTAGGATCGGTTTTTTGGATTTTTGGTCTTCTGGTTAGACTTGGCTTTTCACATTCGGTGTGTTCATGATATTTAAAAACGTTTCTTTGTGAGTTCCTAATTCCTTATATAGTTCTTTCTTTTGAAAAAGTGAATGCAGTAAGTATCGTACATCCAGATGGAAAAATTCTTGGTAGTTCTTCAATGTGAGCAACTTTCATCAATATTTCTGATATATTTTTGTCCTGAAATGCTCATGCTAATCACCCTCTCTAGTCTTTGATGAAAATTCTACTTATTTCTCAAACAAAATTCAGAAACATATACTTATAGGTTCCTGTTTTATTCAATGACAGATGTCCATTATGCTGGAATGGCCGAAAATTATGCGTTGCTTATGTTGATCACATATATAACCGATGTTTGGGGACTGGGACTCATTCATGCTGCTGGTTTGATTAACTTATGGATCGGCACAACAAAACTCATGCCATTCGCTTTTCTCTTTGTTATAGATAATTATGTCAGCAATAGCTACTCCATGCTCATCTTCTCTACCGCAGCATCTGGGCTGGTAAGTCATAGGTTTCAATGTTTCATTCTTTGCCAAACTGCATGAAATCTAGTCAAACCGGTCTATCTAATGGTTCAAAATTATTGTCTTTAATTCTCTTTTTGTTCTATGAAGATTACCCATCTCGAATCATCTTGTAACATACTAGTTTAATAAGTTTATAATTAAAAGGGTCATCTGCGTTGGGAATAATTTTAGATAATTAAGAAAGAGGAAACCTAGAGAAAGAAGAATAGGTTGGAGTCAAACGCATTAAGTTTATTTTTATTTGTTTTTAAAGTCTAGTTGTTTTGCCTTTATTTTCCATGGGTTTGTAATTGATTAGGATGATCAAACAATTAAAAGTTCACAGTATTGTTGAATCTGTTTTTCCATAGAATTTTATTAACCAACTTGGGCCTCAGGTCTGATTTCAGTGAAATCCATAATTAAATGCAACTTGGAGGGGCACACCATTAAAACCCACTTAAACAAATAAAAATGTAACTTTGCCATTAGTCTGTAATCGTCCCTATTTTAAAAAAATATATATATTTTTTTTTTTAGAAATATAATTCCATATCATTCCACATGAAAAAGGGCAATTACAAAGCAATGGCAGGTAGTCGGGCAACAAGTTGCGCCGCCACCCCCTTTTGAATAGAAAAACCAATTCTACTAAATACAAAGTTTGAAACCTTTAGCGACGAAGAATTACTATTAACGACTTTTTGAACCCGATTCAAGAGTCGTACAGCGTCACCACCAAAAGTATCAAACGCAAACGGGACAAAAAATTAATAGTTTTACGACAAAAAATATTTTAAATACTAAAAATTAATAGGGGGGCGGGGGGGGTCAACTTTTTCAAGGGATATGTAAGTTCATAAGGGGGGTTGGTTTAGACACACCGCTAAATGTTTTAACTTCTTGAATAGGGCATGGGACTGCTGTCGATATCAACGCCTTCATGGCTCTACAGTCGCATTACGGGAGCATGCAGTGAATACACAATTAAGTGCATAGATGAAAAACAGCAAATACTGTTCTACTTGGGTTTGATGTTAATAATGATTGGGAAATCTGCTAAGGAAGCGACCATGGAAGCAGTTCATTTCAAGTGTTTAGTTACTTCTAGTGACACAAAAGTTACTATTATTTTTGGTCTTCTATTTTCAATAGTAGAATCATGGTCAATCCGATTCGGCATTTCTGCAGTTTTTAGCTTCATGACTGTGTATCTCCTGATGGGCAAAGCATGGTCACACAAACTAGACATCAATAAGCTTGAAAAGAGTCCGGTTACAACTGTGTTAAGAGTATGTGTGGCCTCATTTTTGAAGACATTCAAAGGCATACAATATGATTCAACTGGGATCTACAAAGATATTGAACGAAATGATCACCAATTGAGTCATAGCTCTAGTATCAGGTAAAAGTTCATATTATTCATTTTTCTCTAATAGCTCTAAGTTTTACTATTTTTTTTCCTTTGAATATTTACAATTAAGTTTTAGTAATTTTAAGTGATTGAATATTTTAAAAAAGGTATGTTTTTGAATATTTATGTTTTTAAGTATTTATAAAAAAAATTGTCCTTAAATTATACATAATATAAAAGAAAAGAAGTTTAATAATCCTTTTTGTGATCCGTTATTTTAAATTGATGGGTGCTGCTTTGCTTTTAGGATATTTATTTAAAATTCAATTTATTATTTTATTACTATAACAAGTTTATTACTATTTTAATATTTTAACGTATGTTTTTCTAAAAATCCAAGTATGTTGTGACTACGTACCTAATTTTTTTAGGTCTTGATATAAACTTTTTTTGAGACTTACTTTTTTACCTTTCATCCAATGCCGATACCTTACAGACCAAAACGATACCGATCGAAGATTCCTATACATAACGAACCTAAATGATACCGATCGAATTACCATTGCATCACGCGAAGTGCGGGCTTATTACAACCCTAGTATTTTTTTTTTTAATTTTAGTACTAATATTTTTAAGTGGTTGAACATTTTAGAAAGTATTAAAATATTCCTCCTTTTTGAATAATTTGTTTAATCTATTTTTATTTTTTTCTGGCACAAGAGTTTTAAGTTAATGTGTTGTGTTGATCTTTTGGTGAAGGGTATATTTTTTAAAAGCTAAAATTGAACGGTCAGGACAGTCATCATCACCCAAAAACGTGTGAAGAACTAATTTTGGGGATGGTAGCCACCATTTTTTAACAAATTCGTCTAAAATTTGGATTTCTATAGTTTTTGAGTTGGTTCATTGTGCATTAGGTTATCGAAGAACAGTGACAAATACGGTCACAATACATTGATACATTGTAGCCATCAAGAAGTCGAAGACACGAAAACCCTTGTTAGGTTGTTACCGGTGGGTGTTGTGTTGGTTTTCCTGGGACTAATAAGCTCGATGGGGAACACTTATTTTGTTAAACAAGGAGACCGCTTAAATCCTTCAATTATTATATGGAAATATGTGGGTGTGTCACAACTCTTTTCAATATACGAGTACTCAAAAAATCAATTCGGAAAATACACAAGAAAAGATTTTGAAACCCTATTCAAGCACCCCCCTCGGCAACAATTGTTATATGCTATGATCTATGCAATCCCATGTTGTATGGCAGCTGCCATTGTCGAGAGTTCGAGATTAAATGTCATAAGTAAACTAGGTCTAGAAAACAAGCAAGAAAACATCATCCCAATGAGGACATTTTGGCTGATACCTCAGTTTTTCATCCTTGGTATCGTTGACGGTTCAATGGAGCGAAGTATTGATATGTTCTTCGTACAAGAGATGCCTCTGTCGATGCGAAACTATGGTATTTTAGTTTTGAAAGGCTTTGTAGGGCTTGGTACTATCGGTAGTGTGTTGTTTGTGTATGTAATTGGTAAGATTAGCGAGATGGGAGGGAGACCAAGTTGGTTTCATCATAACATGGAAAACAGCAGGCTAGACTTGTTTTATTGGCTATTAATGGTGTTATGTGTTGTCCTTTTGGTGGCATGGATTGTGTTGAGCCAATGTGTCATATTGGCATGGAATAAACAACGGCCTTTGAATTACAAGGAAGATGAGAACGATAGATTACTTGAACCAGGGAGCGATTTAGATTCAATAGAGGATGGAAAAATTGGCGACCAAATGGTGGAAGCCGTAATCATAGAGTATTTGACGAAGTGGCGCAATACGATTAAACCAATTGAGTGATTGAGTTAAATGTTGTGAAATCTTTTATGAAGATACAGAATACAACTTTATATAGTATGTTATTGATACTAGGTTATATACATGTGTAATACCCTGATTTAAATTTTAAATTATACAAGTCATAACCATATATAACTTTTTGTTTTGTAAATAATTTTTATTAATGAAATGTCATATTACATATAAATAGATGTAATATAATATACTTTGGTTGCATAATATGGAGAGGAGCTCTATTGTATCATGCATGTGTCATGTCAACCAGAAAGCTTTATAGCATCTTCTCAATAACTAGCATTTACGGGACGGGACCTCCTTTTTCTTATTCTCACTAATGGTGCCCCCTTAGTTTAAATAAGAGTAAATTACGTTTTTGGCCCCTGTGGTTATATCACTTTTACTATATTAGCCCAAAATAAGATTTTTTAACATATGTGCCCTCATGGTCTCTATAACTAACTATTTTGGCCCCTATCACTAACCTCATCCATTTACTTGGTTAAATATTGATCATGTGCCCCTCACATGAGGGGCATTTATGTCAATTCACATACCCAGTTATAAATAAACCCTTTAATAATAAAAAAAAACATTTTCTTCTATCCCTCTTCATCCTCAACATTTGAGAATATCCCCTGAACCCTTATTTGAACCTTCATGATTGATTCGAACAACCATTACAACCCAATGCCACCACTCAGTCGCCACCACCTCCACCTTCCATCATGATCAGTTTGCTGGAACTACCTTTGACTCGCAACCCAACACCAGCAAAAGCCCTAGATTTAGAAGTCGCTGTTGATGGCGTGGGGGTGGTTGTGGTCGGGGTGCGGTGGGTTGGTGGCGGCACTGTGGTAGTGATGGCGGTTGCTAATTTCTTGTTATATTTTCAAGACTTCTTCAAGATTTCTTCAAATCAAACCTCACAAAATGGCATCAGCATTGATCTTCTCATCTCTACGCCGGAGATTTGGGTTAGAACCTTCCTGTATATGTATATGCATGGAAAAGAAACTCAAAGCTACAAGTAAACACAGATGTTGTTGTATTGCAGAAAAGTCTACTTAGATAAATATCTATGTGTCGTTCAAAAAAAAAAAAAAAAAAAAAGATAAATATCTATGAGCAAATATAGAAACAGTGGCGGACCCAGAAATTTTCTTCAAGGGGTGCGGAATTTTTAGGGGTAATTTGTCTATCGTTATATCATAATTCTTTTCGGTTCAGTTCGTGTCGGATCGAGTCGGGTTAGGTCATATAAAAAAAGATAATTAAGTTATTATGTGTATATATAGGAGAATGATCTTTTAAGCAGAAAGTCAATGTGAGAAAGATAATAAATTAATTTAGCAAAAACAACGTATCCTATATATATATATATATATATATATATATATATATATATATATATATATATTTATATATATAAAAGTCTTCCATTAATTATTCCCTCTCTTTTAATTAGTCAAAAATTATTTATCTTGTACATATCAAAATTTATCTTATACATATTATTGTTTATTCTACGTTTATAGCATACTTTATCCTATAAATACTGAAATTTTTATTACATATCAATATTTATCCTTCGTGTAAAAACAAGATTTTTACTTATTAAAATAAAGTAATAAAACCAATGGAAAAAAATCCACACATTTTTAGCTACAAGGTACAAATAAATTAAAAAGTTAAAAACTCAACTGAAAGATTTATTATTCTGTTCTAATAAAAACTCAAGTAAAGTAGAAGAGATATTTTTCTGTTGTAAATATTATTATGTTAATTGTTGAAATAAAATAAGTAAAAGAATTCTAAAAGTTGGTCAGCCACGTGTATCTCTTCTGTTGCACTTGTTTTTTATTGTATGTGTCAAATTCCAAAAATATCCCTACTAACATTAAAAGAAAACCCATCATCATCTTTTTCTAAAGGTACTGCACAGGTCGAAACTCCGAACAAAGTTTCCGATGAATAACTTTTTCAGTTTTCTCTCTTAACTTCAACTCCAAATAGCTTCTTCAACCCATAAAATTTCTATGAATACTTTTTCAGTCTTCTTCCGCCGTGGTTTGCCGGATTTATGGGGTGCGATAACAAAATTTCATGGGGGGCGATCTGGATTTTAACGGGTATAATACACTAATTATTTTTTTTTTAAGGGGTGCGCCCGCCCACCCACATCAAGTCTTGGGTCCGCCCCTGTATAGAAACCTATTTCATTCATCTTCTTCGCCAATTATTTTTCTGACAAAACTGAATGATCATCTATCGAATTTAATGATTTGGAATTAAAAATCCATTTCAATCACACAGCATCACATTGGAGATGATCACATGGAGATTAAATAACACCGAATTAACAGATTATCAAAACTAACAGTTTTAGCTTGATAAGAAGATTACAGCTCGATTGCAAGAGAACAAAACTGATCCTACCTACAAAATGATTGATGACTGCTGCTTGTTGCGTTGGGGATTTTGGGTTTTGAACCAACTTTCACCAAAATGTATGTTGTTTCAATTTAGAGAAATTACGAAAATACCCATATGATATGCCTCCCATAGTCCCATGTGACAAATAATTAACTAGGGTAAGGGATGGAGTTAGACTCAGGGGTCAAAATAGTTAGTTATAGAGACCATAGGGGCACATATGTTAAAAAATCTTATTTTGGGCTAATATAGTAAAAGTGATATAACCACAGGGGCCAAAAACGTAATTTACTCTTTAAATAACTAACACAAACAACACCTCACTATTGTTTGCCATTGCAATGGCTAACATTCAATACCGCGCCCTAATAGCGCTCATGGTATGGTTGAGGAGGCACTATTGATCTTTTTTGGGTAAGGTGCTATGGGGATAGCGCCCCATACTGTGTATAATGAAACTTTGAAGTAAAAGATATATCTGATTTATATATTTCACTAAAAATTAATATACATAATGTGGCGATCCATTTTCTTGGTAATGTTGGTGATTCACTACCGAATTAATTAGTTCCATTTTTGGATGATGAACTCATGTACATGTTGTAAATTCTTTGTCGTCTCACATTTAAAGTTTTTTTTTTCCATGAAATCATTTGTATTCTATTGCTGTTACCTTTTTTTTGACAACATAAATCCGTCGCCAGTTCCATCTCTGATACCCATGTTTCTGATGTTTTCATACTGAAGTAGCCATCTCTTTACATAAAGTTACTTAGTTACATGCCCCACTGGATCCATATGTCTTTAAACTCTAATAAGTTGCTCTTAGCACTAGCTCGAGAGTTTAAATAGCAAAACATATAAAAGCAAATAACAAAAGAGTTAACAATTTATTAACGGAAGAGTTCGGAAACTTACTTGCTATTATTACTACACAAATTTGCATTTGCTATCGAATTTGTGATTGTTGGTGCCAATTGGCCGGATCGATCAACTTCACATAAACCTCAAAAATGCTCGTACATACTAAATACGTATCCGGGAACAAGGAGTAGAACGTGAGAGACAATAATATTAGACACAACCAAAACCACAAATTATAGCATAAGCATATAACCCTATTTAGGGGAGTGGGAGTGGGGAATTGCTTCTCCGTGATAGCCATGTTCCACGCGTGGAACAAACAAAAATTCCACCACCACCATGAAGTTCAACAACTGATGGGATTGTTCCCGTGATTGTTTTCAGGCGTGATGGGCTGTAAGTGATAAATGGATGTGAGGGGGTGTGAGGGTTTATTGTTGGGTGTTTGTGAGTGATGACCATTGCCGCTAAAAAAGTTGGTGAGTGATGGAATAATGGTTGATAACATGACGGAACTTGATTGGATGTTTTGAGTGATGAGTGATGACCACCCCCATCCCCCTTATACTAACATTAAATAAGGTGTTTGTTTTTTTTTTTCTGAAAGTCTCTGCACAAGCTCTTCTGTCTACGCCGCGCAGACCATGCGCAGACATTGCCACACGCAGACTGTTTGTTTTTTCGAAGACGTTTCATTAAAAAACGTCTGCGCGAGCTCTTCATGGTGCAGACTTGACCCAGCCACTTCCAAGATCATCTAAGGTCTGCAGAGGGTTAAACACCACCACTCACCACCACCGCCCATCACCACCACCACCGTCCACCACCCACTACTGTCCACCACCACCGTCCACCACCCACCACCCACCACAGTCCATCACCACCACCGTCCACCACCCACCACCACCATCTACCACCATCACCGTCCAGCACCACCGCCGTCGCCCGTACACTACCACCAGTTTATTTTAGAAGTCTGCATACGTTAAAAAAACAAACAGTCTTGTTCTTGCAGACTTCAAAGGTTTGGTCCAACTCTTCTTCTACAGATGTCTGCAGATGTAGTCTGCAAATGTAGTCCGCAGACAGCAGACATTTTACCTCTTAAAAAACAATCAACACCTAAAACTTTCCTATCATTACAGATTTGGTTGAGTGGTAGAGGTTCTTGCGTCTTGAATAAAAGTCCAGGTTTCAAATTCTTGGATGAGTTATATATAAATATTTAAATTGGGTTGGTTAGCACCGAGTTGGATTCTTAAACTGGGTTCAACCCTCAACTCTATTAGTATAGAATTTTTAAAAATAATGATAATCATAAACAGCTGAAAAAAATCATACTTATTTGTTTTTTTTTTTAGTAAAATAAGTAGATTAAAACATAATTTTATTAAAAAAAACTTATGACACGAAATTCAACTTTTTTTTTACATTTTTCGTCATCTTTAATAGGTTTAAAACATGGTTTTTTTTCAAGCTAACTAGGTTAGAACCACGTGTTTACACGGGTTGAATAAATGTAATTTTATATAGTAAATATAAACATAAATAAATCTCTAAAAAATACTCGGGCATTACATGGGTTGAATAAATACGTGTATTACACGAATTGAATAAATATAATGTAATCTCGTAACACATATAGTCGTCTTGATAAATGAACTTTTATGTATAATTTACTTATTGTAACATTTTACTTTGTTGTTTCTATTTATTATAAAGTTAGAAACTTGTGCATTACACGAAATTATAAGGTTATAAACTTTTGTATTACATGTGGTTGGATCAAAGATGAAAACATAAGAGATAAGATATAAGCGGGAAAAATAAAAGAATATTAATAAGCGGAAAAATTAAGGAAATATTTTTAAAAAAATATTAAACAAATAAGAAATAAGCTAGAAATTATGATTCAATAATAATATTTCATAGGAGAGAAAAACAGGATAATTACTATTTAAATTTATTATCTAGTAGTAGAGAAATCCACCAACATGACATAGCCTAGTTGGTCAAGGGTTTTTCCACAAATTAGTTTACTCCTCGGGTTTCAAGTTCGAATCCAACAAATATATGCCAATAATCTGGGAGAACACCACTATTCAAGGATTCGAACTTGGAAAAAGGTGCCTATATTTATAGCCCTACCGTGTTGCAAGCCAATTACACTGAAGCCTTTAAAAGAAGTTGGAGACGAATCCCGAAAAATAAATGTGAGAAAACACCAAAAATTGTAACATATGTCCTTAAAGATTTTCATTTTAATAATACCTAGCAATTAGACCCGTGCGCGTTGCGGCGCGAGAACATCGCAAACATTAAATAAATTAGTCCAAACATCATGTGTTGCGTTAACCGTATGGAAACGCACGTTTTGACATATCGAATTGAACCCGAAGTAACCTATATAAGCATTGCGATTGGATCAAAACGTAAAGTAAATCAAATTTATATGTGACCCGACTCATACAATAAAAAGAAACTACCATTTGACTCCACACGTTCAAAACAAAATTTACGAAACATACATAAAATACGCAGGAATACATATTATATTTTTCCTGACTCATCTCTCAAATCGAAACGTAGACCAACTCAAATTTATAGTACATAAAAATATGCACGTAAAAATGTTTTTTTATGAATGAAAAAGTATTATATTTGATCTGACTCGTTTTCTAGAAAAAGTATTATATTTGACCTGACTCGTTTTCCAGAAAAGTTTATGTCGAAACATAGAGCAAACCATATTTATATAGACACGTAAAAAAATGTGCACATAAAAGATTTTTAAGTAAAGGAAAAATATTGGTAAACTCGAAACAAATTATAGGTAAAAAACTTAATGGATTAAAAAGGTTTGTAAAACCATGCCAAGTAGCACTAACGCCACATCATTGCCAGTCGGAAAAGTTCCTAAAAATAAAATAAATAAAAAAGGAAAAAATAACACCAAAAGAAAAGCAAACGTAAAATCGTTGAACCACACCTGCCCATTGTTGTGTGTTAATGCAAAGAAATTAGACCAAAATGTAAAACATAGAAAAGAACAACTAAGTCGAGCTGGGAAAAATAATTGTGTTGCGACGGACCTGCCAAATGGAAAAAAATATACCAAAAAGATGAACCCCACACACATGTTGCGGCATGTTAACTTGTCAAATTTAGAACGAAATGTAAAACGAATAATTTGGGAAAAATGAAACTTATAAGAGGCCAAAGATGAAAATAAATAAATGCTAGGGTTAAATTGCAAAAAAAAGAAAAGTATTGGGGTAGAAATAAAAAATCAACATTTTTTTTTTGAAAATCTCCCCATGCATGAGGTACAACTTCATAAAGCAACATTTTGTTGCTAATAATAATAATAATAATAATAATAATAATAATAATAATAATAATAATAATAATAATAATAATAATAATAATAATAATAATAATACTAAAAAAATTAAACGGCTTATCAATAATCATCTTTACTATATAATAAAATAAACCACTTTAGGGACACTTGTCATCATATTAGATCATCTCTCATAGATGATTATAATAGTTAATTACATAGTTAGTCCATGTGGTTTGCACAAAGTAACATACTTAGGTATTAATAGTTTAAAATCACATTCTAGGGTATGAACTTTTCATTTTGTAACGTTTGGAGGTATTAACATTATTTGTAGGTTTAAAATCACATTCTATTAGTACCTAAGTATGTTATTTTGTGCAAACCACAGGGACTAACTATGTTAATACCCTAAAAGTTAATACCTCCAAACGTTACAAAATGAAAAGTTAATACCCTAGAAGGTGATTTTAAACTATTAGTACCTAAGTATGTTATTTTGTGCAAACCACAGGAACTAACTATGTAATTAACTCTAATTATAATTTTAGTTTAATCTCTTCTAATTAATTATAGATAACACTCCTACTAAATATTATTTAGTTTAATATCTTATATTATAAATAATTCTCCTACTAAATATTATTAGTTTAATATCTTATAGATAATTATTATTTAGTTTAATCTCCTTCTAATTTATAATATTATTTATATGAATTATTATTATATTTGAACGTTAACTTAAAATAAAATTAACTAATATTATTTATCATTTATACATTTACGGAGTTTTAATAAAGTGTTAAATTTATTGAGACTTCGTTCACAAATTTTGCAACAACAGAATAATCTATTTTTATCACGAAAACCAAACTTTGTATTAATATATTAAATATTTTTATTTTTACTATACAAAATTATATTTACTCAACCCATGTAATACATGAGGTTTTTAAGATATAACTTTTTATTATTTGATATATAAAATTAGATTTATTCATTTCGTACAATACACGAGGTTTTTTAAGGATATATATTTTTTTCTTATTTAGTACAGAAAATTACATTTATTCAAACCGTGTAATGTGCATATTTTTAAAGATTTAATTTTTTATTATTTGGTATATAAAATTACATTTATTTAACCCGTGTTATAAATGAGGTTTTTTAAAGATGTATTATTTTATTATTTGGTAAACAATATTACATTTATTCAACCCGTGGTAGCTTCGATAACATGTCCGCTTTTTCTTCAATTATGTTTAAATTAAAGGAGTAATTACGAACTCCTCAGACATACCTATGTAAATACTTATAATCGAGATGATTCTTAATATAAGTGACTAGATTATAACCCCGTGTATTGTATTACATGGGGTTGAATAAATAAATTTTATATACTAATAATAAAACAATATATCTTTAAAAACCTCATTTATTGTACGGGTTGAAAAAATATAATTTTATATATTAAATAATAAAAAGTTATATCTATAAGAACCATATTATACGGGTTAAATAAATGTAATTTTATATACCAAAAAAAAGTTATTATTCAACCCGTACAATAAATGAGGTTTTTAAAGATATATTGTTTTATTATTAGTATATAAAATTTATTTATTGAACCCCGTGTAATGCACGGGGTTATAATCTAGTATAAATATAAATAAATAAATATATAACAATAGATAATAATATCCATAATAATAGAGATAAAGATAAACATTATATATTAATAATATTAATTAGATATAATTAATCTAATATATTAATACTAATAATAATATTATTAAATTAAATGAGTGAGCGCTACGTGGCATTATTTGGAGTCCTTTATTAGATTTAGATTCCATTAATTATGAATTTTCTAAATAAACTTATTTGTATTACTTAAATATATTTAAGTCTATAAATATCACCAATTTCAAATTTTATGTTTGTTAAAATATTATAAAAAGATAAAGTAATGATAATAATTGTTTTATATTAGTGTTCTAAAACAATTCAAATTACCCAACCACATTAAATATTTGAATTTTTTTTAGGGTAAATTACTTTTTGAGTTCCTGTGTTTTAGAGATTTTAATCGCTTGAGTTCAAAATCAAAATGTTTAACGCCCTGAGTCCCTACAACCAATTTTCTTAACCATTTGAGTCCAAATTTTTAATACTCTTAGAGTTTTTTGGTTATCTGTTGTAAATGACCAAAGTACCCTTATAGTTAAAAAAACTAATTTTTTATTAGATTTTTTTCTCTATCTTATATATCCTCTTTTTCTCTTAATTCTGCATTTCTCGCATCTTTCTTTCTCTCTCTAAACCACCTCCATCCCCCAACCATAAAACACCATCACCACCACCACTGCACCTCCATCGTCACCCCCACACCACCACTACAACCAGCACAAACTCTTTATGCAGAAACAAAAAGGAAAAATGGCTCAATAAATCGTTAGTGAAACAAATAATAAGAAGGTTAGCTAGCACTCAGATCATCTTCCCTAAGCAGGGATTCGGGTATGGGGTGCTGCCTGCATACGGTAACCACAACTTGTTTTAGTAAGCAAAATAAAAAGTCATATTTTACAAATAAAATTACGGCTTAAACAACCAAAAAGTCAGATTGATGCTCAAACATCTATCTACCCACAACTATATGAACGGCTTTCTTCACTCCAAATCCAACATCAAAAAGTCAGATGGCAGTAGGGCGACGGTGGTGGCAGTGGTGGGGATGATGGTGGGGCAGTGGTGGGGATGGTGGCGGTGCGGTGGTGTTTATAGAGAGTGAATAATGTGTAAAGATGAGAGAGAAAGTGTGTGTAGGTGTGTGTGCGTGTTTTATTATATATATAGGGTGGGGTTCGGCTAAAAAGTCATAAAACACTATAATTTCAGCGATAAAACACACATAAAACCCACAAATAACAAAGTAAAGACTACTAAAACACCATATTCAAACCATAATAGCCCATAAAAACTTTAAACACACCAGTGACGGAATTAGAAGAAAATTTTAGGGGTATCCTAATTCTTTTACCGTACATTTATACACTGGAATATTTTTACCGTATATTGATACAATCATATACTGTGAATTTTTTTACAACTAAAGTAGTTATATATTCGTTTTCGTCCTTTTTGTGCTAGATAAATACAATTTACACATAAATCCTAAATAAAAAGTGAACAAGATTAGTGACCGAATTAAAACATTTTTATTGGTAACACTGGAAATTTTATTTTCTATGTTAGCTAGTGTATATAAGCTATTTTAACAATGAATGAATGAAGCCTTGATTCTTGATTTGAGGTTTTTTTTACTAATGTATTTTTCTAAGTTCATGGTTTTTTTATTATAAAAATGGTTTTAGGAAAGTTCTATTAAATAAATATATTACTAAATTTTTTTAATGGTAATGCTTAGTCACTCCTAATTTATACCAAATTTAATTCTAAATTAATTCTTGTTTGGAATTGAATCCAAAATCTCCTGTTAGACCGTGGGGCATGGTGGGGCGTGGGTTGGGGGCATAGTGCGACACGTGGAATATGGGGCACCTAAGACCAAAAGCCAATTTCAAAGGGGTATGGTGGGGCGTGGCTGGGGTGGCGTGGAAAAAAGCCAATTTCAAAAGGCTAGTGATCTTGGCCAATGAAATTCCGCCATGTCATGTGGGTAGCCCCGCTCCAACGTCCGGACTGAAACCCCCGCCCAAAGGGCCACGCCGAAACCCAAACCCACCCGGGGTGATGACTTGAGTGTTTGCACCCAACCCTCGCCCCAACCCCCGCCCCATACCCCATGGTCTTAGGAGAAAAGAGTCTCTTCCAAATGAGATACTCCCGTATTAACACTAACTATGTTATTAGTAAGCAATAAATTTTGTCCAATAATTTTTATAGTAAGAAGTTCTAAATCAAATAAAATAATATTTAAATATAAGTAATTATCGATATAAACTCATTCATGATAAACCGATAAATAATACAGGTTATACTATACTTTATATTGAAGTCAATGAAAACATTGCAGGCATAGTAGGTTGTCAAATACATTAAAACAATGAATAAAAATAAAACAACGAAAATTAATACTCCATGTTCTCTGGAAATTAAAACAATGAAAACTAATGCAAAGCAATGGAATTTTAAGTATCTTGAGGTGGCTACCATTTATGATGGGCTCAATTAAAAAAAGCCCACGTCAAATCAAGTATCAGATTTTATAGGTTTATTCTCACATAGTGACACCCTTCATCTTTCTCCCGCCTCCATGGTTATCACCACTGCAACAAAAACTATTCTTTTGTTTCTCTGTTTGCTTCAACTACTTCGGCTGATACAACTTAAAGAGGTTTAGGGGTATCCTAAAATTCGCTCAGGGTATCCCATACATAAAAAAAGGTAACAAATTACACTTCGTCCAAAAGTTGAGGGGTAGCCCGTGCAACCCCTAACTACTAGATAGGTCCGCCCCTGAAACACACAATCGTAGAACAATGAATATAAAACACAACATGCAAATCAACATAAAACACAACAATATTTGTCACTCGATAATTAGAGCCTTATCATCCAAAACACAAAACACGACCCTCATATATAATGTTTTAGTAATCTTCATTTTGTTATTTGTGAGTTTTAGGTGTGTTTTGTGGTTGACATTTTGGCGTTTTGTAACTTTTTACACTTTTAAGTGTAGGAATCCGTTCGTGTAAAATAAATAAAATAATTTATTAACTTGAATTACAAGAACAAAACAGGATTACAACTGAAAGAATAGTACAATTACAACTGAAAATAAGAGAAAAACAAGAACAGAAAAACTGTTCTTGGCTGAGGATCGTGTTAGACACTGGTCCCTTAAAACAAATTTCGTGTCTCCCAAGAGAACACGTTTGTTTCCAGGATACAACAGCCGCAAGCAGTTGCACTGCCGGTCTTGACTCCAACCCGAAGGTATACCTTGCTGCTTGAAGATGATGTAGAATTCAGTAGAGAGAGATTGAAAGCTGTGTGTATTTGGTGTGTCGAATCTGGTGAAAGGAGCCTCCTATTTATACACCAGGTCTGAACTCGAAATTGAAAAATAAATTAAATGGGAGAATTAACTGCATTAGACGTCTTTAATGCACTTTAATTCGTCACTTAATTCTTAGTCAAACGCATTAACTTTGTCAGTTTTGAATGCTGAAACGTAACTGCACAGCGTTAACTGCTGCTGAAAGCTTCTGCGCGCGCACGTGCAAGTCTGCACTCTCATGCGTGGTGCATCCGTTTAGCTCACTGCCATGCGCGTGTGCGCCTCACTGATTCAGGTCCATGCGCGCCTGCGCGCGTGTGCCACATCACCTGCGAACCTATACGAGCACGCCACACAGTCGTGCCGTATTGGCTCACTCTGGTGCGCCACACACGTCACATCAGGCCCCATGCACCATGCGCAACCGCGCGCCTCCAAGCCATGTGTACTTGCGCGTGAACGCGCATGCCTGCCACATCACCAACCATTTGGTCCTTGCAACCCTTGCTCCACCACGCGCACGTGGTCAAAAATACAAAGGCGACTCTCAAGTGGCTCGCAGCGATGCGAGCGTGCGAAATGCAAAGTGCGCCATCAAAGCGCCGCATTGCGCCTCATCGCCCATGCCACGCGCGCGCGTGTGCGAGTGCCTGTGCGAGTCCGAGTGCGAGTTAGGGTGCTCCGCACCCTTCGCGAGTACATTAGTGAGTACTTCCATGAAACGATAAGGATAGAGAGTTCCCACTTAAATACCCCTTTAAGTTCTATCTCTCATCCGATATGGGACAAGTTGCCGCTTTCCCACTTATTTCTGCATTTAAGTTTCAAACACCAAACTTTGAGCATTGATATCTCATTCATCTTAGCTCCGTTTTGGACGTGGTTTAGTTCGTTGCGAAGCTCTTCCAACATGGAACACAAACCCATAAATAAATAAATATATAAAACCCGCTCATTTTATTATATTTATTTCTAGTCCAAAAAGGAAAAAAAAAACATTTTCCTATATTTGTGAAAAATGCTATTTTAACAAAATTTCCAACAATCCCCCACATGAATAGAAATCGATCTATCAAGTTTCAATGATACACGTTCAACAGTTGAGCATTGCAAGATAGGTAGGTGTAACCTTTGAACCTTCTTTTGTGAAGCATACTTAGTATGACAACCCGAACTTTCAAGGTCGGTAACGTTCCATCTTTTGATCCTTACTTCTCGTTATCTTTCTCTAATATGCTAAAACGTTCTATTCGTATAACCTTGTTAGATTGATTGGTACAATAACTTATTAACTAATGTTTTGACACATTGGGCCGCATCTTCACACCCGAGCCCAATACACCACTTATTTTAAATTCAATCTCGACAGCCCATTTATTTTAATTTAATCTTGGCCCAAAATATTGTGCCTGTTAATGCTGATATCGGCCCACTTTGTTTTGTTGACATATTATTAGATGTATGTTATAACCAATTGACATATTATTAGATGTATGTTATAAACAATCCGGCCCACCTTTTGAATTATTTGTACTCGGCCCAATGTCTTAAGAGCCTATATATGAAATAAAAATACAAGTGTGTTTGGCGGCCCACGTGTTCTGATTTAATAAATATGAATGGTCCCATGCACTTTTATGAATTCAAGAGATAGAAACCCTAGGGCATCTCCTTGGAGTCGCTGCAAGTGACGACTAAAGAAACCCCCCTTTTGAGGCTTATTGTACACGTGCACCTTCCAACACTCCTGGTTATTATTGTTTGCCATTAAATTGATTGTATGTGTGGTGTTTAAAAGGAAACATGATCTAGGGTTTTAGATACACGTCGACTAGAATCAGATCGATCATAGGTATTGAGAATCAGTATACAATGAATTCGAAGATTTGGTTTGTGTTGTAGCGATTAGATGGTTCAATTTGGCATGAATGTATGACGCTTGATGCAACATAAACTGATTAGATATAATTGATAGTTTTCTTGATGATAAAGTGATTGTGAAGCATGGATGATCGATGTTTATGTGTTATAAAACTCACTGATGTGCTTGCACGATGTTAGGAAGTTGCTGGAATAATCATGCTATTAATGTTTTTATAGAACAGGTGTGTTGTAGAAACCCAGACAACCTATTGATGATCCACTGTTCGTAATGCGTTGACTACTATGTGCTTGGTGATCTGTAACTGTACATGATAAGTCCGACGAAACTGTAGCCCGACGAAACTCATGGTTCGACGAAAGGTGGAGCTTTCGTCAACCGGTTCTTGACGAAACTCCTTAATGTTTCGTCGACAGCTTCTTGACGAAACTCCTTGATGTTTCGTTGCTTGAGGATGATCGTTGAGCTTATTCATATATGGGTTGATGTTTCGTCTCTTCTAGTTGTGATTAAGGATAACTGTATTGAAAACTAGTGTGAAGATTCAAATGCATAGACATAAATGCTTGATATACTGATTCCTTTTGCATGTGATTGTGAAGCTCAAAAAGTTGTCAGCTCATCATTCATACTTGCAACCCACTAATTTGATAACTTGCATGTGAAACTGTTTGACCCTATTACTTTTGTCCACTAAATGAATTGGTTCAATAAAGATAATAGTTGAATATTGTTTGTCGGCCATGATTATTAGAATTCATTGGATTTCATTGATTATCATGTGATTTGTTCCCTCATCATATCAATTCATGACATAAGGCTCATGTGTGTTGTAATTAGTGTGTTGGCCACCATCTTGATCTAATTAACTCACACACTCAGTTTTGGATAAACTTACTTGGGCCGCACACTTAATGTAGATTATTAGTTTAGGCTGTTTGCATCCATTGATTGGGCCTGGAACCAACTGGGTCGCGTGCCATGAAGATTATCGTAATGGACCGTTATGGCATTGTAGGTCTAGCATGTTTGTGACACAAGTATCAGGTGACTCAAGTGATTATGGTGTGTTATGTGATAATGATATAAATTACGATATGATAATGTGATAATGTCACCAATTGCACACTTAAACTACCCTCGTGCACACTTAAACTACCCTCGTGCACTGATATGAATGGTGAGTAATAAGATGTATTCATGTAAACTAATTGGTATGAAGTCTAGACACCTATCACGTAATGATTGTATGTTTTGGATTGTTGGATTCTACGGTCACTGTTACAACTTGTACATATGTGTATGTCACTCGGGTGTTATGTGTTACAAATTTGCATTACGTGATTATGAAACTGACCGTCCTCAATAACCATATTAGGGATTGGTTGATCAACGGTAACGAAGTATCTAGTCATACCGAGCAAACCAAGGTGAGTTCACACTTTCTACAAGGCATGGGATTCCCGGTGGTTGGGAACGGGTTAAAGAATTTAAAACGGAACCTACATATCCTCCTTGGGTAGTATATGTACCGTCATCCTCCATGGGTAGGATGCCAATATTAATCCTGTGTATTCTCCTTGGGTAGAATACGTACGTTCGTCCTCCTTGGGTAGGACAACAATCTTAAACTTACTAGACAAAACTCTATCATTAAGTCCCTCATTTTTATATCGACTTAATCGCCGAGGCCGATGGCGAGCGGGTCATTAGTTAATAGCGCTATTAGGTTTGACAAACCTCACACCATGGCGGTAGGACGTGCGTGTACTAATGGATCATGGCACACAGTCAATGATGATAGACATTGACTTAGGGCACAACTTACTTTCGTCAGTAGTCGATATGGTAACGGTCTAGTGGTTCACATGGGGAAGCCCCTACTGGTTATGGTTTGGGAAAGCAGGAATTGGTTAATCATATTTTCAACTATGGGGTAACTCCCACGGCAAGTAAGCCAGCTAAAGAGAAACTATGTTTTTGAGACAACTTAAAACGAACACCCAACTGTGAACTCGCTCAACTTTGTTGTTGATTCGTTGTTATGTGCCTTGCAGGCCTTTAGGTGCATATCATTGGAACTTGCTGTCTGGGAGGCTGGAGTGGTCATGGGTCAAGATACATGGAAACGCGAGACGAATCTAATGGCTTTCACACACGTGGTTTATGAATTTCTTAATTAATTTATTATGCTTCCGCTGAATGTTAAATAATGTTTTGTAACACTTCTATCAATAATAAATGAAAGTTTTATTTATTTATAATTACGAGTTCAATGTGATTGGTGGCTAGATCCTGGTCGGTCACGTCTCCTGCGGTGATACTCCGCTTGTGGATTTTGGGGGTGTGACAGATTGGTATCAGAGTCATTGGTTATGGTGAACTTGGTTTTAAAAAGGGGGAAAACGTTTTTGTAAAACCAGACTATAACCGAATAGTTCTGAAAACGTAAATACGACCATGACACTCAGCTCCAGATTGCAAGGTTCGTCTCTCGTATACTCATTGTACTGCATAACTAGTGAACACTTACGTATGATATTGCATGAGATTGCACGTTTAGCACAACAATATGAATTTATGTATTACTTGCATGTGTTATGTGACTGATAGGGTGGTATTTCCCTAAACCTTCATGACTTACGCTTCGTGATGCTTTTTATTTGCTACTCGAGTTTGAGGAATCATTTGACATGAGTTAAGAGGAGCTGGGATGAGCATGCAAATTGCAATATTATTGTGGGTGCACATATAATAATAATGTGGGGGTGCATGCGAGTCCCAATGAGTCTTAACAAGTGGGAAAGGGGTTCCGTTCCGTTATTTGATTGATGTGAAATACAACAGTCTATAGGAGTCGTGGTAGTGACTGTCTCCTACTTGAACGTGATCTTTTCACTCCTCTCTAAACCCTTTCGAACCTCGATGCTATCAAGTGGTACCTGAACACCCATCTGAACGCCTAGCGAACTGTGTAGAATGTTAGGTGCTTGTACGAACATACTTGAGTTGGATGTTGCAACGACAATGATTTGTCTATACCTTTCTCACTTTTTCATTTGCTGGAACTTAACGTATTGACGTCTAAAATCCCGAAGTGCGATCACTTCTGCAACACTCTCGCGGCATACCGTGTATTACTCAGTAAACTTGCAAGAACGATGGACAAGAGGGTAAACGTAGTACCTTACCGACTTCAGCATTTGAACGACCCTAGTTACCGGCAACAAACAACAGCGATTTGACTCCAATCGAATCCTTAACCCCAGCCAGCGACTCATGGGAGTCGACTCTTACAAACCAATTAGGACATAAAACGATGACAATTGACCATGGTATGAAACGCGAAACTGCCAGCACCAGGGGTAGCGCCTTAGAATGTGGCACAGAATATGAAAGGATGGGTCTGTCGATGAAAGATCCCAAAGCTCAGTTTCAAACAACAGCATTGGAGGCAACAGTTACGGCAACACCAAGGAACTTGAAATGGCAACCAACAGTATAGAAATGAAGGTGCCTGCGACATGGAGTGGCTGTCGCTAAATCAAAACGACAACAACCAAGGAAACGACGGTCGTACTGGAAATCCTCGCAATGAGTACAACCACACGGGAAATGATGCTCATGGAGGGGCATTTAGGTTTGACATGGGCGATGCCAGGATTGTAATAACGTGGTGGCGTACACGTTCTTGGTAACGAATCACTTCGTCTCTGTTCTCTATAACCCTGATGCTTCTTGATACCCAACCTATTATGGAATCGGCTGATGGCAAGACAATGGAAACCTCATATGATCATTGGGATGCAAACTCGACCTTGTGGGACAAGTGTTCGATGTCGACCTTTCTTCTGTTGTTCTTGAAAGATGTACCCTGTGAGGAGACGGTCCTACGTATCTCCCTCCTTAGTGGAGAATTGTTATCTGCCCTAACGCGTCGGAGTGGCGCAACGGTTACCGTCATGTCAGCAATGAAGGCCCAAAAGTGTCTACGGAGGGATTACCCTGCTACGTTAACAACCGTTACTGACGTAAAGCTAAGGAAAAGAGGATCGAGGATCCACCAATCGTTCGAGATTTCTCTCGGTGTACTACCCAAGTAACTTTCAGGAGGGTTGCCAGAACTGTCAAATCAACTACCGGAACTGTTGGACAGGAGTTTTGTTGGATCTACTTCTTCGCTTTGGGGAGCACCAGTTATACCTGTGAAGATAAGTCTCTTTGTATGTATACTGATTATCCAGAACTCAACAAGGTGACAGTCCAGAACCGTTCGCCCCGACCATGTATTGACAACCTGTCGACTAGTTGCGAAAGTCAAGCTCCCGTTCGAGGATTGACTAACGAACGAACTATCATCAGATGGAAGTCCAAGGGGAGAATGCTCTTAGAACGACATATCGAACGCAATGCGGCCAGTGCGATGTTGTACACCATAATCATTGGGTTAATTAGCACACCAGCAGCTTTATGGACCACATGAACCGACCGTAATTATTGATGACATTTTGGGTCATCTCCTGGAGGAAGGGACATCATAGACGACGTCTGTAGCTTATCTTAGAACTCCTGAGGGAGGAGTCATTACGTGTGAAGTCTTGTTAAACGTAACATCTAGATTCGAGATATGCATTTTTGATCATGTAATCAACGAAGTAGATGTGGATCTCGCTAAGATCCATTTTGTTAGAAACTGATCAACACCAAAGATCCCTTCGAGGATACAGCAATTTCTTGGTTTCGCTAATTATTATCGCAGATTCATCACCGGATTTTCGAAGATTGCGCAGCTTTAATCTCTTTAACACAGCAGGGCGCTGTGATCATGGAAGACAAAACAGGAGGATGCCTTTCCAGCTCTCAAATCCCAACTCTGCAATGCACTGAGCATCGTTTTTACCCAAGGGTGCGGGTGATCTAGTGGTATACCATGATGACTCGAATCAGAGTCCCAGCTACACGCCGATGTAACACGAGAAGGTGATGATTTACGTAATGGATTTACAAGAGGAACTGCACGAGTCACAACCTGCGGTGGAAACCATGATCGTTGGATTTGAGTTGGAGGCATTACTTGGACGGTACCAAATGCATTACCTAGACCGATCACAAGGGCCTCCCGTATACCGCTATTTCGAGAGATCTAAATCATGCAATGACATTGCTGGATGGAACTTTCACATGATTGCGACCGTGGAACCTGAGCATGCACGCGCTTTGCAGCTCACTATCGACTCTAACTTACCTGATCAGACTTGCTCTATTCGAACTGGAAGAGGATTTTCAAGTTGAACCCATGCGGGGCATGGAGAAGCAACCTTGGGCAGGACGGACGATATTCGCTACCTCAAGGAACGAGTGTGGACCTCATTCTATGGCAACTTTAGGAAACTTATGTTGGGCAAGCACACCAGCTTTGATATTCTACTTATCTGGATTTTTATGAGAGATAATAGGATCTATGAGTCTTGTGCTGATGATCGGGCATGAAGGCCCACCTAGCTAGGTACGGGAATGATGTTTGACTTGTGAGAAAGTCAAGGTGAAGTGTTAGCAACCAGAAACACCGATATGGAAAGTGAAAACAGACTACCATGGATTGGATCACTAGTCTACTTACAACTCGAAATGGAAACAACATCACCTGGGTGATCGTTGATTGTCTCACGTAACCAGAACACTTTCTAGCTATCCAGGAAACGGATAGGTTTTTCTACACTTGCAGTCATCTACCTGAAGGAAGTGGGTGCTAGGTACAGGGTGCCAACCTCCATCATCTCTGATCGTGACCCACGATTTGCATCTGATTTGTGGCAAGCGACGCACAAATCCTTTGGCTCACGTCTAGACATAAGCACAGCATAACATCCACGGACGGATGGGCAGACTGAACGCACCATCCAAACCTTTAAAGACATGCTTCGAGCATGTGTAATCGACTTTGGTAATGGCTAGGAGCGGCATCTACCTTTAGTGGAGTTTTCATATATCAATAGCTACCCCACCAGCATCAAGGCTGCTCCGTTCGAGGCATTGTGCGGACGGAAGTGCCGATCACCTCTTTGTTGGGCAGAAGTTGGAATTAGCCAAATCACTGGCCCAGAGCTCATCGTAGACACAACAGAGAAGATTGCTCAGATACAACAACAAATGGCGGCGGCTCGTGACCGTCAAAAAAGCTACGCTGTTAAGCGCAGGAAATCACTCGAGTTCCAGGTTGGGGATCGAATGCTACTTAAAGTCTTACCTTGGAAAGGTGTAGTTCATTTCGGTAAACGAGGCAAACTCAACCCGCGATATGTTGGACCTTTCGAAATCATTGAGAGAATTGGCAAGGTTACCTACAAGTTGAATCTACGCGAAGGACTCAGTGGAGTTCACAATGTATTCCATGTGACGAATCTGAAGAAGTGTCTGTCTTATGAAACCCTCACAGTTCCTTTCAAGGAGCTCACCATCGACGATCAATTGCGATTTGTCGAGGAAACAGTGGAAATCTTGGACCGGGAGGTCAAGATTCTCAAACGCACCAGGATACCTATTGTTCGAGTTCGTTGGAACTCCCGTCGTGGCCCAGAGTTTACATGGGAACGAGAAGACCAAATGAAACACAAATATCCCCAGTTGTTCGAGAACAATGAAACCACTACTGAGGCTGAAGCTACTGCGGAATTTCGGGATGAAATTCCAAACCAACGGGGGGATGATGTGACACCCCAGGAAACCACACAACCTAACTAGCTTCCTCAGTTACTACGTGCCAAATTTCGAGACGAAATTTCTTTCAAGCTGGGGATGATGTGACAACCCGACCTTTCAAGGTCGGTAACGTTCCATCTTTTGATCCTTACTTCTCGTTATCTTTCTCTAATATGTTAAAACGTCCTATTCGTATAACCTTGTTAGATTGATTGGTACAATAACTTATTAACTAATGTTTTGACACATTGGGCCGCACATTAACTGGGTCGCATCTTCACACCCGAGCCCAATACACCACTTATTTTAAATTCAGTCTCGACAGCCCATTTATTTTAATTTAATCTTGGCCCAATACATTGTGCATTGTGCATGTTAATGCTGATATCAGCCCACTTTGTTTTGTTGACATATTATTAGATGTATGTTATAACCAATTGACATATTATTAGATGTATGTTATAAACAATCTGGCCCACCTTTTGAATTATTTGTACCCGGCCCAATGTCTTAAGAGCCTATATATGAAATAAAAATACAAGTGTGTTTGGCGGCCCACGTGTTCAGATTTAATAAATACGAATGGTCCCATGCACTTTTATGAATTCAAGAGATAGAAACCCTAGGGCATCTCCTTGGAGTCACTGCAAGTGACGACTGAAGAAACCCCCCTTTTGAGGCTTATTGTACACATGCACCTTCCTACACTCCTGGTTAGTATTGTTTGCCATTAAATTGATTGTATGTGTGGTGTTTAAAAGGAAACATGATCTAGGGTTTTAGATACACATCGAGTAGAATCAGATCGATCATAGGTATTGAGAATCAGTATACAATGAATTCGAAGATTTGGTTTGTGTTGTAGCGATTAAATGGTTCGATTTGGCATGAATGTATAACGCTTGATGCAACATAATCTAATTAGATATAACTGATAGTTTTCTTAATGATAAAGTGACTGTGAAGCATGGATGATCGATGTTTATGTGTTATAAAACTCACTGATGTGCTTGCACGATGTTAGGAAGTTGCTGTAATAATCATGGTATTAATGTTTGTATAGAACAGGTGTGTTGTAGAAACCCAGACAACATATTGATGATCCACTGTTCGTAATGTGTTAGCTACTATGTGCTTGGTGATCTGTAACTGTACATGATAAGTCCGAGGAAACCTGTAGCCCGACGAAACTCACGGTTCGACGAAAGGTGGAGCTTTCGTCAACCGGTTCTTGACGAAACTCCTTAATGTTTCATCGACAGCTTCTTGACGAAACTCCTTGATGTTTCGTCGCTTGAGGATGATCGCTGAGCTTATTCATATATGGGTTGATGTTTCGTCTCTTCTAGTTGTGATATTAAGGATAACTGTATTGAAAACTAGTGTGAAGATTCAAATGCATAGACATAAATGTTTGATATACTGATTCCTTTTGCATGTGATTGTGAAGCTCAAAAAGTTGTCAGCTTATCATTCATACTTGCAGCTCACTAATTTGATAACTTGCATGTGAAACTGTTTGACCCTATTACTTTTGTCCACTAAATGAATTGGTTCAATAAAGATAATAGTTGAATATTGTTTGGCGGCCATGATTATTAGAAGTCATGGGATTTCATTGATTATCATGTGATTTGTTCCCTCATCATATCAATTCATGACATCAGGCTCATGTGTGGTTGTAATTAGTGTGTCGGCAACCATCTTAATCTAATTAACTCACACACTCAGTTTTGGATAAACTCATTTGGGCCGCACACTTAATATAGATTATTAGTTTAGGCTGTTTGCATCCATTGATTGGGCCTGGAACCAACTGGGCCGCGTGCCACGAAGATTACCGTAATGGACAGTTATGGCATTGTAGGTCTAGCATGTTTCTGACATAAGTATCTAGTGACTCAAGTGATTATGGTGTGTTATGTGATAATGATATAAATTACGATATGATAATGTGATAATGTCACCAATTGCACACTTAAACTACCCTCGTGCACTGATAAGAATGGTGAGTAATAAGATGTATTCATGTAAACTAATTGGTATGAAGTCTAGACACCTATCACGTAATGATTGTATGTTTTGGATTGTTGGATTCTACGGTCACTGTTACAACTTGTACATATGTGTATGTCACTCGGGTGTTATGAGTTACAAATTTGCATTATGTGATTATGAAACTGACCGTCCTCGATAACCATATTAGGGATTGGTTGATCAACGGTAACAAAGTATCTAGTCATACCGAGCAAACCAAGGTGAGTTCACACTTTCTACAAGGCATGGGATTCCCGGTGGTTGGGAATGGGTTAAAGAATTTAAAACAGAACCTACATATCCTCCTTGGGTAGGATATGTACCGCCATCCTCCATGGGTAGGATGCCAATATTAATCCTGCGTATTCTCCTTGGGTAGAATACGTACGTTCGTCCTCCTTGGGTAGGACAACAACCTTAAACTTACTAGACAAAACTCTATCATTAAGTCCCTCATTTTTATATTGACTTAATCGCCGAGGCTGATGGCGAGCGGGTCATTAGTTAATAGCGCTATTAGGTTTGACAAACCTCACACCGTGCCGGTAGGACGGGCGTGTACTAATGGATCATGGCACACAGTCAATGATGATAGATATTGACTTAGGGCACAACTTACTTTCGTTAGTAGTTGATATGGTAACGGTCTAGTGGTTCACATGGGGAAGCCCCCACTGGTTATGGTTTGGGAAAGAAGGAATTTGTTAATCATATTTTCAACTATGGGGTAACCCCCACGGCAAGTAAGCCAGCTAAAGAGAAACTATATTTTTGAGACAACTTAAAACGAACACCCTTGTCATGTGTCTTTAAAATAAACACACTTGTCGCACTTATTTATTTTGAAACCATTGTCATTCATGACATGATCAAACTTTTGGTGCCATTGTTTTGGAGCTTGCTTCAAGCCATACAAAGACTTGACCAATTTACATACTTTGCCCTCGTTACTTGGGGCGGAAAACCCTCGGGTTGTTCCACGTAAATTTCTTCTTCTAAATCTCCATTTAGAAATGCGGTCTTTACATCCATTTGGTGAACTTCCAAATTTCTTAGAGCTGCAATTGCAAGAACCAATCGTATAGAGGTTATTCGCGTTACAGGCGAGTAAGTATCAAAGTAGTCTAGACCCTCCTTTTGTCTAAATCCTTTGATCACTAACCTTGCCTTGTATTTATCAATACTTCCGTCGGCTTTCATCTTCCTTTTGAATATCCAACGATATCCAAGTGGTTTACAACCAGGTGGAATATCTACTAACTCCCAAGTATGATTTTGCAATATAGAATCAATTTCATTCTTAATTGCTTCTTGCCATTGAGGTCCTTCCGTGAAGGTAACCGCTTCGCGGTAGGTATTAGGCTCACCCTCAACCATATAGCTCATGAAGTCTGGACCAAAAGATTTTTCAACCCTTTGTCATTTACTTCATCTAAGCTCACCCTCCTCGACCTCGGGTCGTTCATGTCTTTCATCTATCCTCGTAGATGAACTTGGTCCTGCTTCATTTAACCATGTAGATGAACTTGGACCTGCTTCATCAACCGCTCTTGATGAAGTCGCATGTGTTTGTCCTAACATAGGAAACACATTCTCAAAATATGAGACGACGTTAGGATTTGCCTCTATGATAGTGTGTTTATGTACATCAGGATTCTTGGATTCATATACAAGAAAACGATGCGCACTACTTTGATGTGCATATCCAATGAAAATGCAATCAACCATTTTGGGTCCTATCCTAAAAGCCTTAGGAGGTGGTACAATCACCTTAGCTAGGCACCCCCACACTTTCAAGTATTTGTACGAAGGCTTCCTTTTTCTCCATAACTCATATGGAGTTTCGTCCCTATTTTTCAAAGGTATCTTGTTCAAAAGATAGTTGGCTGAGAGAATGGCGTTCCCCCACATTTCTCGGTTCACTCCCGAGCTTATCAACATGGCGTTCATCATTTCTTTCAATGTGCGGTTCTTACGTTCCACAACGCCATTTGATTGTGGAGAATAAGGAGGTGTACACTCATGTACAATGCCGCTTTTTGCGCATAAATCCGCCAAAGGTGCTACATATTCACCTCCTCGATCGCTTCTCAAAGCTTTTATCTTCTTTTTAAGTTGATTCTCAACTTCATTTTTGTACAAGATAAACTTCTCTATTGCTTCGTCTTTACTCTTAAGTAAATACACGTAGCAATATTTCGTACAATCATCAATAAACATGACAAAGTACTTATTTCCTCCACGCGTGGGAACCGCTTTTAAATCACACACATCGGTATGAATTAAATCAAGGGGTTCGGTTATTCGTTCAACCGATTTAAACGATGATCTCGTAAGTTTAGATTCAACGCATGTCTCGCATTTGTGATTGGACTCGAAATGGAATGTTGGTATCAAGTTTAATTTAATTAAACGTCGTAATGAATTAAAATTTACATGTCCTAGTCTACCATGCTAAACATTAGAAGACTCGACCATGTAAGTAGAAGTAGACGTTTCATTCAAACTTTTGTTTTGGTTTACAACCATTACACTCATTTTAAACATACCATTAAGGGCATAGCCCTTTCCAACAAACATTCCACGTCTAGACAAGACAAAATTGTCCGATCCAAACACTAGACGAAATCCAAACTTGATGAGCATCCATCCTGACACGAGATTCTTCCGTATCTCTGGGACATAAAGCACATTTGTCAAGGTAAGCTCCTTGCCCGAAGTCATCTTCAAGACAACCGTGCCTTCCCCCTTGATGCTTGCGGTAGCTTTATTTCCCATATAAAGCTTTTCTTCACCCGAAGCTTCCTTGAATGTAGAGAAAATAGCCTTGTCTCCACAAACATGGCGAGTTGCACCCATGTCAACGAACCATCCTTTTGGGTTTTCACCCATTGCGTTGACTTCTTCAATCATAGCCGCTTCCTCGGTTATCATTGCGATTAGAGGCATACCATCCTCATCAACCATATGCGCATGCTCACGCTTAGATTTCTTGCATTGGTTAGCCCGGTGCCCCGTCTTGTTACAATTGTAACAAGTACCTTGGAAAGGTGCAGACTTCTTTTTCACAGCCCCCTTTTTAGGTCCAAGGTTGTTAACCTTTGCTTTCCCTTTATTGTTGTTTTTACCCTTGCCTTTCTTGCCCTTTGAGGACTCCCCAACTTCCACCATGTTTGCCTTAGCCGAAGCTTGCAAAATCGTGCCTTTTTGGGCCACCCTATTGTCCTCTTCTATACGAAGACGGACGACAAGTTCCTCAATCGTCATTTCCTTCCGCTTGTGTTTAAGATAATTCTTAAAATCCAACCAAGCAGGAGGTAATTTCTCAATCATGGCTGCCACTTGAAACGTCTCGCTAAGTACCATTCCCTCAGCATGGATGTCATATAGTATAATTTGCAACTCTTGGACTTGGTTCATAACAGTCTTGTTATGAACCATTTTGAAGTCCAAGAAACGGGCGACAACAAATTTCTTTGTTCCCGCATCCTCCGTTTTGTACTTTTTATCCAAGGACTCCCATAATTCTTTGGAAGTCTTGATATTATAGTACACATTAGACAGTGCATCCGAGAGACCGTTGAGTACATAGCCTCGACATATGAAATTCGAGTGCTTCCGTGCCTCTACCGCGCTCAGAGCCTGAGCCTCGGTCTCCACTTCCGCAGGTTGGGGAGTGGTTTCAGTCAAGAACCTCGCAAGGTTCATGGTGGTCAAATAGAAGAACATCTTCTGTTGCCACCTTTTGAAGTGGAGACCCGAGAACTTCTCGGGTCGTTTAGCATGATTTGCCACTGTGGACGCTCCCACAGTGTTGGCAGGGGTACCGACAACGACGTTGACGTTGGTATTTTCAGTCGACATTCTGAAAATTTCCACAAAACCAAGTTAATAAATTTGTTAGAATAATAAATGTGCTGATTTATTATTTTACTAACAAAATCGATGAGTAACAAAATCAGCCTCGTAGCTTCTAAGTCCAACTTTGAAGACTACAAGAGAAGATCTTAGAACCCAAAGACGAAGAAGGAGTAGAAGAACAGAGTTCTGTTTTGACAAAGTCGCTCCTTTGAATCAAAACAGAGAAAAAAAATTCTTTTTAAAACACAACCTGCTGTGAGAAAAAAAAATTTGAAATCACAGCAGAGAAGTTTGTGATTCTACACGAACGGTGTTTTAAAAAATTTGTTTTAAGATTGTAGGAATCCGTTCGTGTAAAATAAATAAAATAATTTATTAACTTGAATTACAAGAACAAAACAGAATTACAACCGAAAGAATAGTACAATTACAACTGAAAATAAGAGAAAAACAAGAACAGAAAACACGAACAGAAAAACTGTTCTTGTCTGAGGATCGTGTTAGACACGGGTCCCTTAAAACAAATTTCGTGTCTCCCAGGAGAACACGTTTGTTTCCAGGATACAACAGCCGCAAGCAGCTGCACTGCCGGTCTTGACTCCAACCCGAAGGTATACCTTGCAGCTTGAAGATGATGTAGAGTTCAGTAGAGAGAGATTGAAAGCTATGTGTATTTGGTGTGTCGAATCTGGTGAAAGGAGCCTCCTATTTATACACCAGGTCTGAACTCGAAACTGAAAAATAAATTAAATGGGAGAATTAAACTGCATTAGACGTCTTTAATGCAATTTAATTCGTCACTTAATTCTCAGTCAAACGTATTAACATTGTCAGTTTCGAATGCTGAAACGTAACTGCACAGCATTAACTGCTGTTGAAAGCTTCTGCGCGCGCGCGCGTAAGTCTGCACTCTCATGCGTGGTGCGTCCGTTTGGCTCACTGCCATGGGCGCGTGCGCCTCACTGATTCAGGTCCATGCGCGCGTGTGCCACGTCACCTGCGAACCTATACGAGCACGCCACACAGTCGCGCCGTATTGGCTCACTCTGGTGCGCCGTGCACGTCACATCAGGCCCCATGCACCATGCGCGACCGCGAGCCTCCAAGCCATGTGTACTCGCGCGTGAACGCGCATGCCTACCACATCACCAACCACTTGGTCCTTGCAACCCTTGCTCCACCACGCGCACACGGTCAAAAATACAAAGGCGTCTCGCGGCGATGCCAAGTGCAAAGTGCGCCATCAAAGCGCCACATTGCGCCTCATTGCCCACGCCACGCGCGCGCGAGTGCGAGTTAGGGTGCTCTGCACCCTTCACGAGTACATTAGTGAATGCTTCCATGAAACAATAAGGATAGAGAGTTCCCACTTAAATACCCCTTTAAGTTCTATCTCTCATCCGATGTGGGACAAGTTGCCACTTTCCCACTTATTTCTGCATTCAAGTTTCAAACACCAAACTTTGAGCATCGATATCTCATTCATTTTAGCTCTGTTTTGGACGTGGTTTAGTTCGTTGCGAAGCTCTTCCAACATGGAACATAAACCCATAAATAAATATATAAAACCCGCTCATTTTATTATATTTATTTCTAGTCCAAAATAGGAAAAAAAAACATTTTCCTATATTTGTGAAAAATGCTATTTTCACAGAATTTCCAACATTAAGTTCCATGTATATGTTTGTGTTCATTTTTATTAGACGGTCATAAATATAATTCGTATATATATGTTATGTATTAAACTTAGGATATATCATTTTAAATGTATGTGTGTGACGGTATATTTGAATGGGTGTGTCGGTAGGTTGGTATCATTTCGAATGGTGGTTACTCCCGCCAAAACTCAACCTCCTTCACAACCGTTTCTCTACCTAATGTATATATGTCTGTTGCCGGGAACATTTCTGGGCACCAAGACAATTAACTGTTCAATTGTCCTTTCAAATCCATCATCATATATCACCGTCAATTCACTATCAATTCGTTTATTAATATGGAACCAAACCAATATGATGTACGCAATGTACTTGGATGTCCTTGTCTATTACTACAAATTTAAAACCCTTCAATCAAACGTTTTTGATAAAGAAGTGACAGATGAAAAGGAAGTGCTGGGTAGTAAGAAGGATCCAAGATGTAGTCGGAGTGAAGGAGATGATGCCGAACAAGATACAGGTCATGATGAGAGTCAAGTGGTTGCTGAAAATCCAACGGAGCACTATGCACTTTTTACCGACAATGGATGGAATGAGATCAAAAGGAGGTGTACAAGAAGGACGTTTGATTTCAACAGAGCAAGAGCAGCAATGGATGATGCTAATGGAAGTGTTCTTAAATACTCCCGTAAACAGAATCATGTTTAGGGGAGAGTATTAGACAGTCATAAACATAATTCGTATATATATGTTATCTATTAAACTTAGGATATATCATTTTAAATGTATATGTGTGACGGTATATTTGAATGGGTGTGTTGGTAGTTTGGTATCGTTTCGAATGGCGGTTACTTCCGCCAAAACTCAACCTCCTTCACAACCGTTCCTCTACCTAATGTATATATGTCTGTTGCCGGGAACATTTCTGGGCACCAAGACAATTAACTGTTCAATTGCCCTTTCAAATCCATCATCATATATCACCATCAATTCACTATCAATTCGTTTGTTAATATGGAACCAAACCAATATGATGTTTCCGCTGCACATCAATACGAAGGCTATCAATTTTTAGCGGTTTATGAACCCTAAATCGAATATATGTTGGTTTCTACAAAGAGTAAGAAAGCACAATATAATTCTATTATTTCCTAATCCAACCCTATAGTTTCTCTAGTTTTGATTTGTTTTAGGCGACTTGGAATGGTAACATGTGTAAAGCTGGAGACGACTATGGCAGTTTGTGAGTTCTTCTTTTCCCATCATCAGATCTATGTTAATTTATTTTCAGATCTAATTCATATGTACCATGAGTTTTATATTTGTAGGTCCCGGTTTCGGGATCGAATCCGTGATTTTCATGATTATGTTCATAGATGGAAGAAGATAGAGATGATAAACAAACAACTTTGCATTAATCCGGTAGTAAAACATTACAAGTCGGCCCGATTACATGATAACCGAACTAATACCAAAGAAGTATACATCTAGGGAGAAATCAAGTGGTGATTTCTCCCGGTGAGGTCTCAAACCTCCTATCACTCTCTTGCACACACTTGTGCTCTCACTCTTGTGTTGCAAATGACAAGGTGTTGGTATTTATACCAAACACAGGTTGCACGGTCGAAGGATTAAACTGACTGGTCGATAGATCATCTGTCGACCATCCAGCTTTCGAAAGATACACACATACCTCGAAGGATGCCATATCCTTCGAGGTCCATCTTCAACCTTCGATGGATATCTTTCGAGCTCATCGAAGGATACACAATCCTTCGATGCCTTATCCTTCGATACCAACATTAAACAACCATAATTTGTCTTGCAACCACACACGGTCAAACGAATAACCCTCTCGTTTGACCACTTCAAACGAGCGGGTCTATACACGTTCGATAGACCGTTTCACTAACTATTACAAATTCAGCGTAAAATAATAACTAATCTATTCGACAAGCATCGGACACAAAATCTGCATCAACAAATTCCCCCTTGTCCGTTGCTGTCGAATGCTGAACATGCAACTGCAATCGATCTTCAGTCAACTATTCATCTTCTCTGTGTAAACAAATTCCCCCTTGACCGATGATCCAGGTAAGTAGTATCTTGATGCTCATTGTATAATATTTCCCCCTCAAAGTACGCGTATCCGTGTTGAGTGTTGTGCAATTTCCTCAAAAGGCTCAATTGACCGATCTTCCGCTGATCTTCCAATACTCCAACCGGCATTTGATAAGGGTTCCATTCTTTAACAACTGCATCAAGTCTTGATCTTCAAGCATACTACATTGATAGAGATTTCTGGTAAACTATCTTCTGTAAACCGTCTTTGTGGAATCGACCACGTAATGCACTTTTCTGTGCAAAACATTTCACGCAGAACCGTATGTATCACCAGAAAATCACAAACTCTACCACCCGTGATTGCGTTTAGAAATTTACCGAAGAAATTCAACATATGAAAATTTTTATCCCCCCATTTCTTTGGTAAAATCTCTAAACCTTAACAGATTCTCTCCACTTCAAAGAAACTGTCGTCAAATGTTCACCAATTCCCTTCATTGAGCGGAACTGTCATCAATCTTCATTGAATGACGAGCGGAAGCGAACATACCGTGTTGTTTTTGGCCCATTATAGTCGCGTCACCATTTTTGCCATTTGCATCGGTAACCGTGACTATCCCACAATTTTCAAACATCAAGTTTTCATCATCTCTTGTTTTCATCATGCCGCATCATCCCGCGTGCTCCCAAAACCCATACGAATTTGATGTTAAAAATCAACTCAAATAACTTTCGCGAACACCCGACCCCTATCTGCATCAAAAACCTTTGTTCCAATGTTTTTTTTTTTTTTAACATTTGCCCAAAATTTCACATCAAACGGGCCCTATATAAAAACCTAGCAAAATATAACTTTAGGCGCTAGATTTTCACTTTGATACACCTTGTGTGGACGCGACTCGGCTCTTTTCGACTCGGTTTCGACACGGTTAGGTCCGGCTCAAGCCCGACGTCACGACATTCCTCCGTCGTGCGTCCCAGAGTTCGACACGCGAAGCACGGATAGCTGAGAACGTTTCCCGCTTGACAGGTCATCATGACATCATCATGATGATGTCATGATGACGTCATACCATTGACTAAAATTCACATGCTTGAAAGAAATTGGTTTCATGTACGTGTAGAATGCATGTGGGCAGAAACACTTTTATTGGGCCTCTTTGTGTGGGCTGTTGTTTTAGTGGACCGAACCCTATAACCAATCACACAATTGTCTCATATATATTTGTAAGCAAATCACTTGTGTGGTTGGCGGTGCATACAAGGAAAACAAGAAAACAGACAAGTGTTTTATTGTCACCACTTGATCTTTCGAAGATTGTTGAGATAATAAAGGTGATCCTTCGAAGATAGATTAATTCATTTCTGACCTTTCGAAAAGACAGTTGATCTATCAAAACATAAAATGACCTTTCGAATTCATTTCTGACCTTTCGAATATCCTTCGATGAATTGGTTTGACCTCTCGAAAAACAAAAGATCTTTCGAAAACAGAAATCTGATCTATCTGATCTATCGAAACAAAAGATGATCGAGTAGTCGCTGACCATCATCAACACCACAAGGATCTCACTTCATAAAGATCAAGTCATTCACGAGCATAACTCAAGGGGGAGCTTATGTTAAGGGGGAGTTTGTCAACACACTTCCTACATGATACGGGTAGTTTGTTGATACACTCTCTGCTTTCAAGACGTGAAGACTTTGAAGATCCTCCGACATTGAAGACTTGAAAGGACATCAGAGTTTTGGTAACTCAAAGACCAAAGACCGTCGAAGTTCGAGACGAGTCTACAACTATAGAAGATAAAGACAAAGCTACAGCCAAGGGGGAGTTTGTTGGTGCACTTGTGTCTGTACTTTGTCTGTATTCGGTCTGTATATAAACGATGTCCAAAGTTAGTCTGTAAGTTGACCAAGTCAACTATCCTCCTAGTTTGACTTGGTCAATCTGTTTGTAATATGCTAGTCTGAATCGAAGGATAGCCTCGAAGGATACTGTCGATCCTTCGAGGTAATCGAAAGATATGCTTCGAATTTGTTGGACCTCGAAGGATCATCCTTCGAGGTCATTGCTGATCATTCGAACATGTTGTCATCGATAGATGATCCTTCGGACCATCTATCGGATCCTTCGACCAAGACCTGCTGTGTATGGGTATAAATACCCATGCAGTGTGTTGGTTTCAGTAGACACAAGGCAGACACCAAGAGAGAGAACATCCGAGAGATAGAGAGGATACTCTGCTGAAAACACACACACATACACTTTGAGAGTTTGCAAACTGATTGTAAACATTGTGCTTGTAACCGGAAACTTTCTACGCATTAATACAAGTGGTGTTAATCGTTGAGTCTTGTGTGTTCTTGTGTTTGTTCTTGCATCATCCCGGTTTGCTCGCTAGCTTGGATTCCGCACTCGCTAGTGAGTTTGTATAACAAGGTTTAGGTTTGGATTCCGCACTCGCTCTGATACCACTTGTAGGTCCCTTTTCTCAGAGGATCGAGAACAAACCTAAACCTTGTTATACAAACTCACTAGCGAGTGCGGAATCCAAGCTAGCGAGCAAACCGGGATGATGCAAGAACAAACACAAGAACACACAAGACTCAACGATTAACACCACTTGTATTAATGCGTAGAAAGTTTCCGGTTACAAGCACAATGTTTACAATCAGTTTGCAAACTCTC
This sequence comes from Helianthus annuus, assembly GCF_002127325.2. Classification (NCBI taxonomy): domain Eukaryota; kingdom Viridiplantae; phylum Streptophyta; class Magnoliopsida; order Asterales; family Asteraceae; genus Helianthus; species Helianthus annuus. Next base: position 155,493,159 of record NC_035445.2, read on the forward strand.
AAAGTGTATGTGTGTGTGTTTTCAGCAGAGTATCCTCTCTATCTCTCGGATGTTCTCTCTCTTGGTGTCTGCCTTGTGTCTACTGAAACCAACACACTGCATGGGTATTTATACCCATACACAGCAGGTCTTGGTCGAAGGATCCGATAGATGGTCCGAAGGATCATCTATCGATGACAACATGTTCGAATGATCAGCAATGACCTCGAAGGATGATCCTTCGAGGTCCAACAAATTCGAAGCATATCTTTCGATTACCTCGAAGGATCGACAGTATCCTTCGAGGCTATCCTTCGATTCAGACTAGCATATTACAAACAGATTGACCAAGTCAAACTAGGAGGATAGTTGACTTGGTCAACTTACAGACTAACTTTGGACATCGTTTATATACAGACCGAATACAGACAAAGTACAGACACAAGTGCACCAACAAACTCCCCCTTGGCTGTAGCTTTGTCTTTATCTTCTATAGTTGTAGACTCGTCTCGAACTTCGACGGTCTTTGGTCTTTGAGTTACCAAAACTCTGATGTCCTTTCAAGTCTTCAATGTCGGAGGATCTTCAAAGTCTTCACGTCTTGAAAGCAGAGAGTGTATCAACAAACTACCCGTCTCATGTAGGAAGTGTGTTGACAAACTCCCCCTTAACATAAGCTCCCCCTTGAGTTATGCTCGTGAATGACTTGATCTTTATGAAGTGAGATCCTTGTGGTGTTGATGATGGTCAGCGACTACTCGATCATCTTCATCTCTTGAGCGCCTTCTCGTCGTGTCTTCATTCCAAAGCTTGTCATCGACCATGTTCTCCTAGCCTTTAGAATCTGCACATGCAAGAAATCTAAACGCGTAATGAGAACAACTCCTTGGAATATAGTATAAACAAATGACACACGAATGACCATGTCACAATCAAACACCGTCCGACAGTTTGAAAGTTTAATAAAATTTCTCAACTTTAGACTTAACTTTCAAAACTTGCAAATTTCGACCGTTTATAAAGATTTAGTCAGTTCGGTTTTCGTTCAGGTTTCAGGCAACGAAGACTCGAGCTCCAACATCGTACAATCGAAAATAAAGTAGAAAGAAAATCTTTTTGGCTTTTACAAAGTTTATATTAAAACACGCCTAAAATCTTTTTGGTATTTTTGAAATTAAAAAGACAACAATTTAAAATCCTTTGAGTGTTATCAAACGACATCACCGCTAATGTCGTGCTGATATGCACCAAACGACGAAACTGTTTAAAAGAAAAACAATAAAAGTTAAGCAGTAAATAAATAAATATATACAAACATTCTTTTTGCGAGTTTCGAGGGTAAGAGAATCATATCAGTGTACGGTCATGCCAAAACACTCTTGTTGTTCAGTTAGTTAACATTAAGATAAGCATCCTATAACAATTATCGGTATTGTTGTCCACTTAAGCTCAGCTTATCAGATGTAATCATGGCGAGGGGATACGTTAAGGTATAATTTATACTTACCGACCGGTGTTCATCCACATCACGACACATTCCCGTATCAAGGTATGCACGAGAGTTCATCTTACCGGTGAGTATACCGATTATCATCTGTTTGACCGTATAAATTGTGAGATACTCACTTATTTTGAATTGAAAACAAGCCCTATGTGATATAATCACTTATTGATAAGGAACTTGATTTTCGTATGCATGAGGGCACAGGTGCAAGTCCGTGAACAGGTCAGTACTTCCGTACAGCAGAGAGACGAACTTGACACCCGGATAGATGTGATATTTTATCACTTATTTGTAGGGACATGTGATTGTTTATCACTTATTGAGGTCGAATGCAGTATGTATTATGTACACGTATGTATAGTATCATGGAAGATCTTAGACTTAGTCTATTTATAGAAGCAACCATGATACCCAGATGATAAGCAGCATAAAGACCGAATATCTCAGAACCTCGGCAATCTATCAAACGAAAATTCGGTACTAAGACCATATGCCAATGAATGGTTCCCACCTGATCTTCAGTCGATTAAGATTTATATCACCCTGCACACTTTAAAATGATTGTGAGCCTACCGATACATCTTATATAGAGCTGCTTATCGTTTTACATTTAAGGTTTAAAGAGGTTTGGATAGACCACTGATGTACTATCATTTTCTCTTTTGCTCTCCAGGAAACTCATTTTTGTTTTTCTATTGTTTTTGTGTTTTTGAAATTTTTCGATGTTTTTGGATTTTCAGATTTTTGGATTTACTCCCCCTAAATTCAATAAACTAAGATAAATTTAAAAACACACAAAGATATTTACAAAAATGATTTTCCGATGTTGGTTTACTCTTGCTTGACCTTAATGCCGTTTACCAATAATAAGAAGTCAAATCTAGATTTGTCAAAAGCTTTGGTAAATAAGTCGGCACGTTGGTCATCGGTGTGGACCTTAACAACATCGATTAGCCTTTTCTCAAAGCAATCACGTATGAAGTGATATTTGATTTCGATGTGTTTGGTCTTTGAATGCTGCACAGGATTTTTAGTGATATCTAAAGCAGCAGAATTATCAACGTAAATAGGAGTAGTTAGGAATTCAAAACCGTAGTCCCGCAATTGTTGTTGGATCCAAAGAACTTGTGAGCAACAACTTGAGGCAGCAATGTATTCAGCTTCGCATGTTGATGTAGCGACACACGTCTGCTTCTTGCACTGCCATGTGACTAGGCGATTTCCTAAGAACTGACATCCAGCCGTTGTGGATTTACCGTCGATTTTGCATCCGCCAAAATCAGAATCACTGAAAGCTACCAATTCAAAGTTATTATCCCTAGGATACCACAGACCGGTGTCGGGGTAAGCCTTCAAATAACGAAAAATCCTTTTGACAGCTGCAAGATGTGAGGCCTTCGGGTTAACTTGATATCTGGCAAGCAGGCACGTTGGGTACATTATATCTGGCCTTGATGCTGTGAGGTACATAAGGGATCCGATCATCGCGCGATAGTATGAAGGGCTAACAGGTTCACCCTTCAAGTCAGGAGTTATTCCGTGATTAGTTGGCAATGGGGTACCAATGGGCGTTGCATCGGACATCTGGAACCGGCTCAAGATGTCTCCAACATATTTAGTCTGATGGATGAATATCCCAGACTCCGTTTGTTGCACTTGTAGGCCCAAGAAGAAATTCATTTCCCCCATAGCACTCATCTCGAATTTATCCTGCATAATGCGCTCGAAATTCCTACACAAAACATCATTAGTAGAACCAAAAATAATATCATCAACATATACCTGTACCAGAAGAAGATCTCCATCTTGTTCTTTGATGAAGAGAGTACAATCGATAAGGCCTCTTCGAAAACCGTTCTCCAGCAGATATGTAGATAAGGTTGCATACCAAGCTCGTGGCGCTTGATGAAGACCATAGAGAGCTTTGTTGAGCAACCAAACCCTATCGGGATGAACAGGATCTTCAAAACCTGGAGGCTGTTCGACATATACCTCTTCTTCAACCACACCATGTAGAAATGCACTTTTGACATCCATCTGGTAAACCTTGAATCCTTTGAATGAGGCATAAGCCAGAAAGATCCGAATAGCTTCCAGACGTGCAACAGGTGCATAGACTTCGTTGTAGTCGATCCCCTCAATCTGACGAAAACCTTGAACGACTTAACGAGCTTTGTTCCGAATAACCACTCCACGGTCGTCTTTCTTGCATTTGAAGACCCATCGAGTGCCAATCTTCTTGTAGTTCTCAGGCTTTTCAACAAGCTTCCAAACTCCAAGCTTGTGAAATTGCTGTAATTCTTCCTGCATGGCTTCAACCCAAGCACTGTCTTTCAATGCTTCTTTCCACGACTTTGGTTCTTCTTGTGACACGTAACACGCGAAGGACCAGTCATTTTGTTGACCAGATTCTCTTATAGCTGAATACAAACCAGCATTCCGGTTGTTTCTCAGCTGATTACGCGTCTGCACACCGCGATGGACATCTCCTATGATATTCTGCTGGGGATGGGTATCGTGAATCCTCATTTCAGGATTATCTGTCGCACGAGCATTGATACCCAAATTATTCAGATTAAGATCAACAACCAGCTCCACACCTGGAATGTGGGTAGAGGTGGATGCATTCCCTTCAGCAGTATCTATATTCTGCGTATGAGGTGTATCACCAGAGGCACCTTGAACAGGAGCAGCTGGAGCTGAAGATCCTTCGGCTGCATCATGATATTCATCATCTTCAGAAGAGTCATTATAATCAGCAGCATCTTCATAAACCTCATTTTGAACCATATTGTTGACTGACGAAGAAGCTTGAGGGTCAACAACAATAGGTCTAACCAATGGCGAGACAGCAGCGTTGTCACTTTCCAACAACATCCGAGCCGCTGCTGATTCTTCGTCAAAGGTTGGCAGATTGAAGGAGTCAAATAGCCCATCGTAATCGAACATCCACGGATCACCCGGAGCCCTAACAGGACTCGTGTACCTTTGAACCCTAACTTCGCTCCATAGCTCAATCTTTTTGGTAGCTAGATTCCAAACATGAAAATTCGGAGTAGCATATCCAAGGAAGAAACCCTCGATAGCTCGTGCACCAAACTTTCCATCCGGTTCAATCATAGTACATGGAGCACCAAACGGTTCAAGGTAAGAAAGATCCGGTTTCCTTTTCTGAAGGAGTTCGAAGCAAGTCTTGCCATGTCTCTTAACTGTAAGAACTCTGTTCAACGTGTAGCAGGCAGCCGATACAGCCTCTCCCCAGAATTGAATAGGGAGTTCCGACTCTACTAACATTGTTCTTGCAGTTTCGATAATCGTCCGATTCTTCCTCTCAGCGACACCATTTTGTTGTGGAGTATAACGAGAACTGTACTCATGAAGAATGCCTTTAGAAGTACAAAACTCATCCATAACTTGATTCTTGAATTCGGTTCCATTGTCGCTTCGGATCCTTTTCACTTTCAACGTATAGAGATTTTCCAACATTGTAAGAAGATCCTTGAGGATGCCAGGAGTTTCACTCTTGTGTGCCATAAAAGATACCCAAGAAAATCTAGAGTAGTCATCAGTAACTACTAAACAATAAGCATCACCAAACGTTGTTTTGTGCTTCATAGGTCCAAAAAGGTCCATATGAAGACGTTCAAGAGGCATGCTGACAGTGTTGATTTTCTTCAAAGGGTGAGACTTCTTTGTTTGTTTCCCCTTTTGGCACGAGACACAGATATCTTGTAGATGAAAACTTCTCACAGGCACACCATTCACAAGATTATTTTTCACCAAATGGTTCATTTTTCTTAAGTGAATGTGTCCCATTCTTCTGTGCCAAGATATAGACTCCTTTTCTGTGGCTTTTGAGACAAAACAAGTGACTTGTGCAGATGTTGTAATCGCCTGGCTCATGTCGAGAATATAAAGATCATTAACTCTCGGAGCCGATAAGAGAATCCATTCTTGTGGAATTTTGAATCCAGGTTTCAGCACATAGCAGCCAGCATCATCAAAAATTACTGAGAACTTTTTATCGCAGATTTGCGACACACTCAGAAGATTGTGATCAATTTGCTTCACATAATTGATCTTATCAAAGCACACGATACCATTGGAGATACTTCCTTCTCCAGTGATGTACCCACCTTTATCACCCGCAAAAGCAACATACCCTCCTCTAATATTTCTCACGTCGTATAGGAGCCGTAAGTCGCCAGTCATGTGCCTGGATGCTCCACTATCAACAATCCAATGACTATTAATAGTTCCTCCTAGAACATCCTGCACATGTCATAAAAACATCAGTTGAGAATGGGGACCCAAGCCTTAGTGGTCTTGGGTCGTCCCTTAGCATCACGAAACGTGAGCTCAATCTCTTGATGGTTTTCAAGAACAACTGCTCCCCCTGAATTGTCACCCGACTTAGGTAACCAAGTTTGTCTTTGCCTACCAGTTTTTGAAGATTCTGGTTTTACAGGTTGTGACACTCTTGGTTCCTTTTGAACTGTTTTAACTTCAGATTTTAATGCTTTTTCAACAGTTTTCATGTTCTTACGTCGTTGTTTAGTTTCTTGTTCTTTTACAGTTCGTTTATCTTGTTTAGGTGAAACTGACCGACGTTGAGGGTGAACTGTTTCAGGTGGAGTTTTCTCAACAAATTTATTCTTTGGAGCATTTGGGCAGTTTCTGATAATGTGCCCAATTTCTCCACATTTGAAACAAGTTCTCCTTTCAACAGACTTAGGAGAACTTGATCGACTACCAGATGTTGAACCTGTAGAACCTGAGGTACTTGCTCTTTCATCACACCCGTTTGTTGTGTTGGGTGTAATTGTTATCACTGTTGCGTTTCAAAATCTTGACTTGTTGTACAAAATCAGTGTTTGATTTGTTTTCAAAAGTCTCAATTTTATCTGTACCTTTTGATGCTACAAATTTAACATCTTTTCCTTTCTTCATGTAACGAGCTCCTTTTGATTCAACCTTAGCATTTGACTTTGGAGCTCGTTGTTGTTGTTTACCCTTAGAAGCAGTAGGTTGTTGAGTGGTTGGAGATTTTTGATTACCAAACTGTTTTCTAATCTCAGCCTTAGGAATTGGATCACATTGTGTTACCACAATTCCCGGAAGTGTTTTTCCCAAAAATTTGTTTGTATTGTCTTCAAAGACTTTGTCAATCAAAGATTTATTTACATTTTTAATTGGAAAAACATGATCTGAGTAGATTTTATCATCTCCAACCAAAGTGTACAACACATTACTGCTTTTAACAGTAGACACACCTGTCTTATCAACTTTGACAGGATCAATCACTTGCTTCTTAACAGATGGAACCTCAGGAGTATCAGGATCACAAAGAATGTGATTTTCTCGTGGAATATCTACTCCTTTCATCTTGCTAAGTGATTTATCCTGATCCCTTACAGCCACTTCTGATTCATCATCCGATGTCTCATAGTCCTCGATAATTGGAGGACTTTGCTTCATGGATGGTGAAGTTTCTTGTTCCTTAGGGGCTGTGTTTGAAGAATTTTCCGGTTTGAACCCAAGGCCAGTAGCAAACTCCTCAACATCAAGAGGCACACTGGGTTCATACCGAGGCATTTCTTCCTCGTCAGGCATCTTGGTATAGTTGTTCATCAAAGGAGGTGGACATTTGTTATACCCTATGCCTTTCTGATTTCCCTTTAGTTGTTGAACATCGATGATGTGATCAAGCACAAATTGGGAGTTAGAATAACTATCCAATTTCTGTTTGATCGCATCATGTTCGCATTGGGCAATGGCTAATTGCTTTTTAGTTTCTTCCACAATGTTAATGTATTCGTTTATACTTACTTGTTTGTGGTAAACTACTTTGTTAACCTCGGACACATTTTTCTTTAATGTTTCTATTACAGATTTAAATTCTTTTTCATTCCGAGTTAAAGCCATGTTTGCCTCTTTGCATTTCGACAGTTCAATAACCAAATTCTGGTTATGACTATGAAGCTTTTCTGATTCAAGCTTCATCTCTGCACATGATTTACAAATACTAGGAGCAGGAGGTTCAGAAGTTACCTGACTAGTAGAGGCTGAGCCGTTTGCCATAAAGGCAGTTTGAAAAGAAAAAGCTCCATCTTCAGAGAATAGCTTTTCCACTTCCTTTGATGCAGTATCCGCCTTTCTAATCAGAATTGATTTCTGACATTTAAGCTCATCAGCTTCATTCAGAAGATCCTGAATATCTTCACCTTCTTCCTCCTTCTCATCAGGCTCTGAGTGATTATCCCAAGAAACAGAGCCTTCTTCATCCGAACTTCCAGAATAACCAGAACTGTCATCACTCCCAGAAGATTCTTCTTTATGAACCTGCTCGATGACCTTAGCATACAATGCAGTTCCACTTCCCTGATCTCCTTCACCAAACTGCACTGACCAGTCACATCCTTCATCAGCTTGAACAGCCAAAGCCCGATTGTGATTTGCAGTTCCAGGCTGTCCCTGATTGTTGTTCACTGCCACCATCCTCCGTTCACGGTTTTCTTGTTGGGCATTCACATTCGTCTGGTTTCTGAAAGGGTTGTGATTGCCGTGTTTTGTTGGTCGAGTGCACTCACGTTTAAAGTGCCCTTTCTCGCCACAGTTAAAGCATGTGACGGCATTAATATCAAACCCATACTTCGTGTTTTTCTTTCCTTCCAACGAAGTTCTTCCAGTTCGTGCCATGAAATCTTTTGCCCTTCTAACCGCACTAGCAAAAGCCCATTTAATATCCATCAACTCCATTTCTTCCTTGTCGATCTGATCATAATCTTCATTGGTCATGTTGATGTTTCCAAGTTGACCAGCTACCAAACCACAGTAAGCACTGACCATGGTATTGATAATTTCCATATGTTCCTTAGCAACTTCAATGCTAAGGTGTGAAAGATTTGAGTTGTCGACTCGGATTGTGTGAGGATTTTGGGGTTGAGGTTTAGGATGGCTTGTGTAATGAGCTTGCTGTTGTTGTTGTTGAGGTTGTGGTGGAGCAGCTGTTGACTGAGGAAACGGACATGAGCTTGTGTTGGAGACAAATGCAGTCTGTAACTTAGGTTGCTGAGATGCTGCTGCTCTTGCCAAGGCATCGAAACCCGGAAGATACATTTCTGTATTTTGCGGAGCGGGAGCTCGCTTTGCTTTCCTGATTTCTTCATCATTTTTGTGCTCCAGTTTCTGAATGAACTCATAGATGTTGACTTGGTCTAGAGTTCCGGTATGCTTCAACAGCTCGATGAAAGAGCTCCACTTTGGAGGCAAGGCATCAGCAAACCTGTTCACCATCTCTGGCTGAGTAGAAATGATACCATAAGCACACATTTCACTAATCAAATGATAGAAACGAGTGATCATATCATTTAGAGTCTCATTTTCCAAAAACTGAAAAGATTCAAACTCTTTCTTCAACAAATCACTTCGAGACTTTCGAGCAGCTGCATTTCCTTCTCCTCTAGCAACTAAGGCATCCCACAACATTTTCGTGGTCTTGCAATATGAGAACTGATGGTAGATGTCTTTGTTGAGTGCTTGAGTAAGTGTGGCAAAGGCCTTTTTCTCCAATTCATAAGCCTTCTTGTCATTTTCAAGCATATTGGCATAACCCTCAGAAGTGGACGCAGCAGTCTCCAGATTCTCATTGAATGCATTGATGAAACACGTCCAAAGATCGGTGCTTTGTCCTTGGACATACGTGTGAAAACGGTTTTTCCATGAAGGATAGTCATTCATATGATTTAGCTTCGGTGGACGATTGTTACTGCCCGTTTCACTTTCACTGATCAACAAGTTTTGAAGGCTTTGACTTTGATTTGCTACCAAAGCCCATTGATTTGGACTAATTGATGCTGGAGGAAACATACTCTTTACCCATGCTGCAACAGACGTGAGTTCTTGACTATTAGATTGTGAGTCCAAACTCCAATCCCAAGGACTTGTACAGCTCATTTTGATCAAATACAAATACCACACCTAACCACCACAAACTGTTAAGTGCAAAACAGATATGAATCGAAAGATGTAAACTGTTTGAAAGATCACGACCTGTTTGAAGGATCAACAGTGTTCGTAAGATCACTGTTGAGTTTCAAACAATTACTTCGAAGGATCCTTATCTTTCGAAAGATGATTTCGAAAGATTCCCCTTATCGAAAGATTCAACAATGAAAGATCCTTATCTTTCGTACACAGATCTCGAAAGATGACACTTGTTCGAAAGATCAACAGTGTTCGAAGGATCACTGTTGATGGCTCGAACAATAACCTCGAAAGATAACCTTGAAAGATTCACCCAACACGAAGGATCCTTATCTTTCGTAATGAACAGTAACTCGAAGGATGTATCTATCGAAAAGATTCCTTGACTCGAAGGATAACACACTGACTTCGAAAGATGTTCGAAGGATGGTTATCTTTCGAATCTCCTTGATCGAAGGATGATCCTTCGAGCTCGAAAGCTATCTTTCGACGGTCTGACACACTGACAAAAGTACGACAGGTTGGTGAAAAGTTGATGTGGTTGGTGAGCCAACTTTCGGCAGAAAGGTATGTGCAGACACGACTTTTCACCAACTTTTTTGACTTTCAAAAAGTTTTCCCAAAATGGCAACCTTATCAACAAGATCTGGTCACCGGAAACACACCGGAGATATGGCCGGAAAAATCAAAGTCACTTAAAAACAAGTTTTCAAGTTACCCAACCCAACCTTGAACACTCCCGAAGGTTTAGAACGCGTTTTTATGCAGAAAACTACCAAAAACGGGTGCTAAACCAAGTGTCCAAACACACCAAGAACTCGAACAACCCGGTTTTAAACAAGGTAAAGAGCCAAGCTCTGATACCACTTGTAGGTCCCGGTTTCGGGATCGAATCCGTGATTTTCATGATTATGTTCATAGATGGAAGAAGATAGAGATGATAAACAAACAACTTTGCATTAATCCGGTAGTAAAACATTACAAGTCGGCCCGATTACATGATAACCGAACTAATACCAAAGAAGTATACATCTAGGGAGAAATCAAGTGGTGATTTCTCCCGGTGAGGTCTCAAACCTCCTATCACTCTCTTGCACACACTTGTGCTCTCACTCTTGTGTTGCAAATGACAAGGTGTTGGTATTTATACCAAACACAGGTTGCACGGTCGAAGGATTAAACTGACTGGTCGATAGATCATCTGTCGACCATCCAGCTTTCGAAAGATACACACATACCTCGAAGGATGCCATATCCTTCGAGGTCCATCTTCAACCTTCGATGGATATCTTTCGAGCTCATCGAAGAATACACAATCCTTCGATGCCTTATCCTTCGATACCAACATTAAACAACCATAATTTGTCTTGCAACCACACACGGTCAAACGAATAACCCTCTCGTTTGACCACTTCAAACGAGCGGGTCTATACACGTTCGATAGACCGTTTCACTAACTATTACAAATTCAGCGTAAAATAATAACTAATCTATTCGACAAGCATCGGACACAAAATCTGCATCAACAATATTGGTTGTAGTACTGTTAGATATTTATCTATTTAAATTACAAGTTAAAAGCGTAAACACATGGCTTGCTTCAATACTTCACTACTAAAAGTAGAAACATAAGTATCAAAGATGGAACTGGCGATGGATTTTGGTCGTCACTAAAACCAAAGTGATGGTTTTAACTTCAATAGAATACATATGATTTCATGTGAAAACATTAATCTTTACAATGAGACAACAAAATAGTACACATACATGAACTTTTGATTGGAAAATGAGTCTAATTCCCGAGTGAACCAACAGCACCAAGAACATCAAACGCAGCTCCAACACTCCCACCGGAACCTTTTTTAACCTCATCAGGGTTTTCAATGGCGTCAACAATTGCAAAAAGTGCAACCACAAATGCATAGTCCATGTTAGGTTGGATTGTCACAGTGAATTTGTCCGCAGCGTACTTCAAAGCTTGGGGTTTACTCATCTACAAGATCAATAAGTCACATCAATTAGGTTTAGTATGAGTGTTATGTAACATTGAACTAGTGAAATCTAAGCATGAAAGTCACGTGGTTTGAGTTGACGCTAATAAGAAACGGAGTTTAGACTAATTAAATGACTAAACTTGCTAGAAAAAGGAAACATAAAGGATAGTCAGTGTGTTTTTTGAACGTTAAGGATGGAACCTGCAAGTTCATAAATGTATATATAGGATGTATTTTATAATCTTATCTTTAAGTAATATTGAACTAGCGAAATATATGCACTAACATAAGCCAAAACTGTTTTTAACTAGCTACCTCGGCTATTGCTGTTGAAGAATCTCCCATATATATAGTGAAGTTCCCCTTTGACCAACTCCCTTTGATCCTAAAATCACATGACTCATTGCTTCTCATTTTGTTTGCCAACATCACTCTAATATTGATCTTAAACTGGAACACTGCGTGTTCTTTACTTGCACTAAATATCATGTCCGAATTGGATTTACTTTCACCCTTAAATACATTCCATCTACTATGCATACTCATACCCTGAAAATAAAAATATAGTCCATTTCAGTGTCAGTTTTAGCAACAAAATAATTTGATTTGAAAGTATCACACGCCTCTCAAATTTTCCGTTGTATATAAAATTCCCCAACAGAAACATGTGTTTTAACAATATATGTTACATGTAAAAATATAAATATTTCACCAAACAACCCTATATATATAGTATGTTAATCCATGCACAAAACAACTAGGATTTAAAAAGTCATAGAACCTTAAAATTACCTTATCCCGGAGCATCGAGATGGGCTTGTCGTTAGCGTCAAGTAGCACGCGCTGACGATGGAAGGTTGTGTCACACGGTTTTACTTTCAGCAAGATCTTATGATTAATATCAGTGATCACAAGGCTTCTACAAGGATACTTATCGACTATAATTTCAAGTGATTCTGGTGCAATGAACTCAGGACTGATGACAGAAAATGGATGGAATACAGGTGCACCACTAGGTTGAGCCATCATCACAAACTAACACTAAGATTGTAGTTCCTATGAGATTGGGATGCTTGGAGCATGAGCTGTGGGAAGACTTTTAACATGATAACTTCGTTGACAATTTAGTTGACTTGGACTAAGATCAACTCAGGTGCGAAGAAGTTACATCAACATGTACGTACTGGCCTGTAAATATATTATTTTATTCAACTTGATGCAAGATATTTTTCTATATTCTTCGTGTGTGTATCTCGTGGACTCCCTATTGTATGTAAAGAAAGTGAAGTATCTGTCAACTAGTGAAATATGAATTCTTTAGTCATACACAACTACAATTGTTAATAAACAGTTGCATCGTGTTTATGCTGCCAGACGCAGGAATATACAGACCACGGTATAAGTAGTAGCAACCTAGGAAGATTCATTTTTCGGATTAGTCAAATGCCTAATAGGATTTTTGGTTTCGGTAAGGCGGGTTAGATTTGTTTTTTTTTTGTTTTTCACGTTCAACTTGTTCATTTTAGAACGAGAGAGAAAGAAGGAAAACATATCTTCTAGTAACAAAAGAATAAGTTGTGAGCCACACATTTAAGAGGCCCAATTTTATTGATTATATACTTAGGGGTAGGGGTGGTCATCACTCATCACTCACTCACAACTTTCAATCAAGTTCTAGCATGTGATCAAGTATTATTCCATCACTAGTGCTGGATGTTAGTGGAAATGTCATCACTCACCACCACACCCAACAATTTCCCTCACCACCCAAAACATCTTCACGCGTGATAATTTCCACGCTTTTTAAATTCGACGCATGGTGTTTTGTTTTCTATAACTCGTTATATATGTTCATCACGGGCTAAAAGGTGACCGCCCCAGGTGGCCTTAGTGTCAGGATATAAGAGGAAGTATGTTTTATGTAGGAATGATATGAAGTAATCTTGACTATCTATTACATAATCAAGTGCTAAGATTAAGTGGGTGATATTGAACAAAAAAAGGAGGCGTGTGGGTTGTTCTAAGGGTATTTTAGTACATCCAAGTTAATAGTTTATCTCTTCTTCAATTTCCCTCGTTTTTAAAACGTTAATAACTTTTTCATACGATATTATTTTTTTTATAAAAATTGTACCATAAAAACGAGCGTTTTTTATCTTTAAAACGAGCACACTATTATTATACTCAATAACCCAAATGCGTAAAACGCAATGGACAAAAAACACAAAAGAATATTTTTTTCTAAAACGCAATGAACTAAATACACAAAAAAAATGTTCATTCTAAAACGCAATAGACTAAAAACATAAAATAAAGTGATTTTTTTTCTAAAACGCAAAAGACTAAAAACAAATAAAAATGTGTGAAATCATTAACTTGAATCTTAGGTGGGAGTTGCTTATCTATAATTAGTTAAACACTAACCACATATTCCCTATGAAGAGACCTTACTTACCTGTACTCGTATAGGTATTCAAGTAAAAATACTTTGTAACAACCCGCACGTTCGTGCGATGTTACTACTCGTTATACTCGTTACGTCTAGCGCCGGAGATTCGGATCAAAATGTAGTTATATCGCATACATCGCTATGCTGCAGTATTTTCGCATATTACGCATACTTTATCGCTATAACACATCGCATCACACAAACTAACGCTCACGATGACGTTGAGTGAGGACCTATTGTACCCTCCTCGATGGCCGTGATGCATCGCAAAGTAACGCATATCCGAAACGAAACCCGATTATTGTATCGCAACTTTAAAATGTGGATATTTATACGACCCTGTGTGACTAATTATATTAAATATATGGAAGTGGGTATGAAAAGGTGTGACCAAACTATCGCAACACTTAACGATCAAAACGGAACATCAAAACGCAATTCACCGGAGACCACCGATCGAATGACTGGTCGATCGGATGGCCACAAGATCGGACAGCCACCCGATTGGACAGCCACCCGATCGGACCAGTCACCCTATCCATGGTACCCCCACCTTTCTTCTCTTCACCTATAAATAGCCCTTGTGACATCACTGTTCAAGTGATGTGACAGCTCTCACTCGCCCAGACGCTATTCGCCCCTTTTCGCTCGATTTCTCACAATTCTTGTAAGTTTCTACTTCAAATCTTGTACTTCTATAATCTACGTGCACTCCATCTTTTTCACCATCAAATCTCACTTTTTCACCGCTAAATCTTCGGATTTGAGTCGTTCTAAGGTGATGTCATCATGGAGTTCTTAGGAACAATGAAGTGTGAAACCATCTCATCAAGAAGCAGTCCAGATCTGATAGATTCCACGGTGTATAAACACAAATCTCACCTAAATCTAAGTCGAATCTAAGTTTTCTAAGTTTTCTTCAAACTTTCTTAACTTTTCACTTGAAACCGGTAGCAACAGAGCTCGTACAGACCTTCTACTCTTCCTATAGTGAAGTGTCGGTTTGAGAACTGGCTCCTATCGACGAGATGACCGGCTTATCGTGTTAAACACGAACAATTGTCGAGAACAGTTAACTGATCGGACGGGGTGATTCCCATCCGAACCGATGACTTGGACTTGGTGGAGTTCCATTCTTTAAACTCGTAGTCATACCGTCTCGATCAAATCGCAGAAACCTAACAAACTAAGCAAGTTGTGAAACGATCAAGTTGCGGGACGGATTGTCGTCCGATCGGATTGCCGTCCGATCGGAATGCCACCCGATCGACCCGCAATCCGATCGGATTGCACTTGGTATCAAGACTTAAACAATTTTACAGATTTTCAACAGTTCCAACGGATTGTCACCCGATCAGATTGCCGCCCGATCGAGTGACCAGTCTGCTATGAACTTATCAACCAAAGTGTCTCGATTCACCGTCCGATCGAACAGCCACCCGATCGACCGACCAGTCGATCGATCGACCGACCAGTCGATCGATCGACCGACCAGTCGATCGATCGACCTGAAAGGTAGAGATACTTCTATGTTTTCAAAATGCTACAACGAAAACTTAAAAAGAAAAGCCATCATACACAGGCACATCCTTCTCAAACGAAGTAACAATCCACTCGAAAGGTCACCCGATCGGATGACCATCTGAGCGGATTGTCACTCGATCGACCGGCTACCCGATCGGATTACCGTTTGATCCTCCGACACTTTACACCGATTCACACGTCGTTCAACGCTTACGTTATCAATCTGTAATCAGGATATCTCAGACGCGTTCCCTTCAATCCAACCAAGCTGAGCACCGACTGTGAGTATACTCGAACCCTTTTTATCGCATTTTGGGTGTAACATACGTTCCTATTAAATCGAATTTAACAAACGAATTATTCAATCAAACTGTTTATCACTTGCGAATAACTGTTATACATAGTTACACGTGATGCTAGTTACATATGTGTTAGGACTTATACTCGCGAGGTCCCGCCTTAACTAGTATAGTACTATAGCACCCGACGGGGTCTAGTTAGGATGAATAGCAATCGCAATCGCAACTCGAGTGACTTAGCTGGTAGTATCTGTCTTGTATGCATATATGTTGAGGTATCTCGTTATGTATTTGGTAATTCGCAACTCTTCTTTTTAACTATTTACGCTACTCTATCAAAACTTGTATACTCGCCAATACTTTTGTATTGACGTCGTTTTAACGTATGTTGCAGGTTTAGTCGCAGTCTACATCAAATCAAGCTAGGAAGTCTAGAAACTCACCTAAAATCTATGTTGCCGGATTTGTATTGTTCGAGAGGACAAGAAATCTGTGATACCTTATTTGATTGTATTGTTTATTAGTATGGGATAATGAATGCATTAAATACTGTCGCAATATAGTTGTTATGGATTCTCTTGAGCAATCTAATTCGCCTAGTGTCGCGCCCCGATGATTCCGCCATCGGTTGGGGTGTGACAGATTGGTATCAGAGCCATAACTATAGGGAATTAGGCCAGACTTGACCTAGTCCGGGTCAACGTCTTAGAAACGACCTAGTCTATAGTCTAAGTACCAACGGGCCGACTCGTACGAACCTAGTAGGAGATTGTACGGGCCTACTTGATACTCTCATTCGAAGTCGCTAAAACTACTACTTCGCGTGAACACCGCATACTACAATTTCACGCAAAGAGCCTTTCCTAAGGCTGGAATATCACTTTGCCTTTCCTAAGGCTAACACAATACAAACGTTTTCGAAAATACTCGCATAACACAACCGAGTGATCCAGTCAAGATCAGGTGTGAAAACCAAGAACTCTTGATAAGATCGCTCACTCAGCGCATTTTCTAGCACGAGAACTTTCCGTTGAGCTAGGAGTGACATCCATAACTCGACGAAAGTCTCCATTTCAAAATCTAGTGGAACTCGTGGATTTATTCGAAGAGCACAACCACAGCTAGGAGCGAAGTTATTAAGTCAGGGGTGAAACTCGTATCTCAATAAACCGTTCCACTCCCTATCAAATGGTTTTCAAAAGCTCTCCCCAAGGACTCGACTATAACGATAAGCTCGAGCCACGCAATGACTAGGAAGACGAATGCCATGAGCTGCATCCTAGTGGAAGCATAGTCTTCTAGGGCAACGCGCGTGCACGAATTTGTCGGGTATAGTTGAGCTACCTTGGGTAGTCGACGCCTAAGCACCCGAGGCACTCCGATTATTTTGCTAAGCCTACGACTCACCGGTTTTACGCTTTAATGAACTTAATTACGCTTTATGTGTTTATTTTACGCCTTATCGATTTCTCGATTTATCAATTTTCGCTCCTTGTTTTACAAAACGCACAACTCGCACAGCCATCGCAATCTAAAACAAAAATCGAATGTTCGCAACCACACCAATGTCTAATTACTCGCTTACGCTCTCGCTCTCTCCGTCTTCACCACGTCCTCGCGCAATCTACACCGACATGTATATATAACAAGTATAAGCTACAACTAATTATATATATATATATATATACAGAAATTCAATTTTTGTGGAAACCTAGGGATTTCGTGTCTCCTATGTGGCTCCTATGTGAAATCTAATATATTATACTCGCTACAAGTTTTGATCGCGCTCAATCGCATCGCAGAACTCAAAAATCATTATGATCGAATCTCACTCCAAATCTCTCTCTGTCTAGATGCCTTCCAACGACTCTACCTCGAGACTAACAGCTAGGAGAAGAGCCAAACGAAGCACCGAGAAGAGGATTGCCTCGCTTGTGGCCAAGGAAGTGGCCAAGGTAATTCCTCAAATTGTCGCTCAAGTGCACTCTCTCAGCAACTCTCGAACCCCGGAAGACTCTAATACGGAAGCGCCGCAATCCGCTTTCCTCTACAAACACTTCAAATCCTGTGACCCGATGGAGTTTACGGGTGAAGGAGGTGTGTCCCAACTACTCCAGTGGTTCGATTCTATCGAAGTTACCCTTCGTCAGAGTGGGTGTCCCGATGGTTTTCGTACTACTTGCGCTACCGGAGTATTTCAATCACGAGCACTAGAATGGTAGACAGCCGAACGTAACAAACCCGAAGGTATACCTTGCTGCTTGAAGATGATGTAGAATTCAGTAGAGAGAGATTGAAAGCTGTGTGTATTTGGTATGTCGAATCTGGTGAAAGGAGCCTCCTATTTATACACCAGGTCTGAACTCGAAACTGAAAAATAAATTAAATGAGAGAATTAAACTGCATTAGACGTCTTTAATGCACTTTAATTCGTCACTTAATTCTCAGTCAAACGCATTAGCTTTGTAAGTTTCGAATGCTGAAACGTAACTGCACAGCATTAACTGCTGCTGGAAGCTTCTGCGCGCGCGCAAGTCTGCACTCTCATGCGTGGTGCGTCCGTTTGGCTCACTGCCATGCGCGTGTGCGCCTCACTGATTCAGGTCCATACGCGCCTGCGCGCGTGTGCCACGTCACTTGCGAACCTATACGAGCACGCCACACAGTCGCGCCGTATTGGCTCACTCTGGTGCGCCACACACGTCACATCAGGCCCCATGCACCATGCGCAACCGCGCGCCTCCAAGTCATGTGTACTCGCGCATGAACGCGCATGCCTGCCACATCACCAACCACTTGGTCCTTGCAACCCTTGCTCCACCACGCGCACACGGTCAAAAATACAAAGGCGGCTCTCAAGTGGCTCGCGGCGATGCGAGCGTGCGAAATGCAAAGTGCGCCATCAAAGCGCCACATTGCGCCTCATCGCCCATGCAACGCGCGCGCGTGTGCGAGTGCGAGTTAGGGTGCTCCGCACCCTTCGCGAGTACATTAGTGAGTGCTTCCATGAAACAATAAGGATAGAGAGTTCCCACTTAAATACCCCTTTAAGTTCTATCTCTCATCCGATATGGGACAAGTTGCCACTTTCCCACTTATTTCTGCATTTAAGTTTCAAACACCAAACTTTGAGCATCGATATCTCATTCATCTTAGCTCCGCTTTGGACGTGGTTTAGTTCGTTGCGAAGCTCTTCCAACATGGAACACAAACCCACAAATAAATATATAAAACCCGCTGATTTTATTATATTTATTTCTAGTCCAAAATAGAAAAAAAAATATTTTCCTATATTTGTGAAAAATGTTATTTTCACAAAATTTCCAACAATCCCCCACATGAATAGAAATCGATCTATCAAGTTTCAACGATACACGTTCAACAGTTGATCATTGCAAGATAGGTAGGTGTAACCTTTGAACCTTCTTTTGTGAAGCCTACTTAGTGTGACAACTCGAACTTTCAAGGTCGGTAACGTTCCATCTTTTGATCCTTACTTCTCGTTATCTTTCTCTGATATGTTAAAACGTTCTATTCGTATAACCTTGTTAGATTGATTGGTACAATAACTTATTAACAAATGTTTTGACACATTGGGCCGCATCTTCACACCCGAGCCCAATACACCACTTATTTTAAATTCAATCTTGACAGCCCATTTATTTTAATTTAATCTTGGCCCAATACATTGTGCATTGTGCATGTTAATGCTGATATCGGCCCACTTTGTTTTGTTGACATATTATTAGATGCATGTTATAACCAACTGATATATTATTAGATGTATGTTATAAACAATCCGGCCCACCTTTTGAATTATTTGTACCCGGCCCAATGTCTTAAGAGCCTATATATGAAATAAAAATACAAGTGTGTTTTGCGGCCCACGTGTTCTGATTTAATAAATACGAATGGTCCCATGCACTTTTATGAATTCAAGAGATAGAAACCCTAGGGCATCTCCTTGGAGTCGCTGCAAGTGACGACTGAAGAAACCCCCCTTTTGAGGCTTATTGTGCACGTTCACCTTCCTACACTCCTGGTTAGTATTGTTTGCCATTGAATTGATTGTATGTGTGGTGTTTAAAAGGAAACATGATCTAGGGTTTTAGATACACATCGAGTAGAATCAGATCGATCATAGGTATTGAGAATCAGTATACAGTGAATTCGAAGATTTGGTTTGTGTTGTAGCGATTAGATGGTTCGATTTGGCATGAATGTATGACGCTTGATGCAACATAAACTGATTAGATATAATTGATAGTTTTCTTGATGATAAAGTGACTGTGAAGCATGGATGATCGATGTTTATGTGTTATAAAACTCCTTGATGTGCTTGCACGATGTTAGGAAGTTGCTGGAATAATCATGCTATTAATGTTTGTATAGAACAGGTGTGTTGTAGAAACCCAGACAACCTATTGATGATCCATTGTTCGTAATGTGTTAACTACTATGTGCTTGGTGATCTGTAACTGTACATGATAAGTCCGACGAAACCTGTAGCCCGACGAAACTCATAGTTCGACGAATGGTGGAGCTTCTTCAACCGGTTCTTAACGAAACTCCTTAATGTTTCGTCGACAGCTTCTTAACGAAACTCCTTGATGTTTCGTCGCTTGAGGATGATCGCTGAGCTTATTCATATATGGGTTGATGTTTCGTCTCATCTAGTTGTGATATTAAGGATAACTGTATTGAAAACTAGTGTGAAGATTCAAATGCATAGACATAAATGCTTGATATACTGATTCCTTTTGCATGTGATTGTGAAGCTCAAAAATTTGTCAGCTCATCATTCATACTTGTAGCCCACTAATTTGATAACTTGTATGTGAAACTGTTTGACCCTATTACTTTTGTCCACTAAATGAATTGGTTCAATAAAGATAATAGTTGAATATTGTTTGTCGGCCATGATTATTAGAATTCATTGGATTTCATTGATTATCATGTGATTTGTTCCTTCATCATATCAATTCATGACATCAGGCTCATGTGTGGTTGTAATTAGTGTGTCGGCCACCATCTTGATCTAATTAACTCACACACTCAGTTTTGGATAAACTCATTTGGGCCGCACACTTAATATAGATTATTAGTTTAGGCTGTTTGCATCCATTGATTGGGCCTGGAACCAACTGGGCCGCGTGCCACGAAGATTACCGTAATGGACCGTTATGGCATTGTAGGTCTAGCATGTTTGTGACACAAGTATCTGGTGACTCAAGTGATTATGGTGTGTTATGTGATAATGATATAAATTATGATATGATAATGTGATAATGTCACCAATTGCACACTTAAACTACCCTCGTGCACTAATACGAATGGTGAGTAATAAGATGTATTCATGTAAACTAATTGGTATGAAGTCTAGACACCTATCACGTAATGATTGTATGTTTTGGATTGTTGGATTCTACGGTCACTGTTACAACTTGTACATATGTGTATGTCACTCGGGTGTTATGTGTTACAAATTTGCATTACGTGATTATGAAACTGACCGTCCTCGATAACCATATTAGGGATTGGTTGATCAACGGTAACGAAGTATCTAGTCATACCGAGCAAACCAAGGTGAGTTCACACTTTCTACAAGGCATGGGATTCCCGGTGGTTGGGAATGGGTTAAAGAATTTAAAACGAAACCTACATATCCTCCTTGGGTAGGATATGTACCACCATCCTCTATGGGTAGGATGCAATATTAATCATGCGTATTCTCCTTGGGTAGAATACGTACGTTCGTCCTCCTTGGGTAGGACAACAACCTTAAACTTACTAGACAAAACTCTATCATTAAGTCCCTCATTTTTATATCGACTTAATCGCCGAGGCCGATGGCGAGTGTCACACCCCAACCGATGGCGGAAACATCGAGATGAGACGAAGTGTGTATAGATTGCAAGAGACGTCATAACACTATGTGACAATATTTAATTAAATTCAAATTTCATTGCAATACTAAATGTCATACAAGATTCAAAAAGAAATAACAACATTGTTTCATAACATAACATAACAATAAAAGATAGATTAATCTAGGTGTGTATCTAGTCCACCCTAAATCTTGTTTCATCTTGAATATCATCTCAATAATTAACCTGTAACATGTATTAAAATAGAGTTCAATGCAAAAGCAAAGGCGAGTATACAAGTTTGACTACATAGCATAATAGAATAAAAACTCATATCCAACATGTTACATAGTGAATAAATTTACTAGCAATGCAATTTTGGCGTACTATATGATCAAACCCATGAATACAACGCATAAAATAGCCTAATCCTAATAGTTTAGCGGGGTGGTAATGTTTAACTTAACAATACCCAATAGAATAGCGGGCGGGGCGTTAATCCTATAGCGCTATAATTGTTAAGGTGGGCTAGCAAAGTTAATGAGCATATAACGTTCCAAATCGTTCATAGAGCATACAAGCATAGCAAATATTCACAATAGTTTCATGCCACGTTCATAGATAGAGTATGTTTTGTTTAAGCATAAAAGTTGTTTTGAATAGGTATACACGTTGCATCCCAAAGTGTAAAGGGGAAAAAGGGATCGAGTATACTCACGGTTTACAAGTCTTGACTTGGAGATCCGAGAGTAAGTTTGGTGGATGATTTAGCTTGGAGCACCTAGTCCTTCTACACGAGAAAACATAGGTGTGTGAGTTTGGCGTTTACGGAAGATTAAGAATATGGAATAACTTAGCACAAAGAAAACACATGTGTATAAAAATAATCATCTCTTAGACCTTTTAACCATCATATGACACTAGGTAACTAATACGGTTATTTAATGTTTTTCATGGGTAGTAAACCCATTAGAATCATATTAAGTTTAGGTCTTGGATGATATTCTACTTCTTTAACATGTAAACATAAGTTTAACATCAAAGGTTCGAATGAGTATGTGCTTATACTTAGGCTAAATATTACATATTATTTAGGTCCAATATTTCAAGTAGGAGGTAGAAGATTTAATCTCCATTTAGGCACCTCTTAGTTACAAGGATGTCATGTATGGGGTAGGAAGACTAAGCTTCCATTTAGGCACCCCTTTGATGTTCACCACTTCACTTGATGTAAAGACAACCAACGAGGGTCACGAACTAAGGTTTATACGAGTATGTAAATGAACTAAGCTAAGAGAAATCATCAAATCATGTGAGGATTGTATGTTTGGACAACCCAAGTTGTTCCGTAATCACTCATGTATCAAAGTCTAAGTTTGACATGACTTGTGGGTTAAACCCTAAACAAAACACCAAGTTTATGAGGTTTAATCCTCTGATTTTAAGTGTCTCAACCTTGTTTTTAAGCTTAACCAACCATGAGATAGGTTGTAAGCATTGGGACATAGGTATGAGATGTGTTAGACACAAGTTGGATAAGTTTAAACAAGCTTTTGAAGAACTTAAAACAAAATAAAAAGTTTATGGACCATTTCAGGGCAATTCCAGGTCTGATTTCTCCAAGGAGAAGTCAAGGAATCGAACCCCATGATTATCCAAGCAAGTAGGAAGAAGAATCAAGTAATTTCGTTGAGCAATGAGCAAGTTATACTCACTTTTGTGCAAGAGTATGAATCTGTCTGAAAATGCAGATTTGCAACTAATTTGAGAGTGAATTTGTGAGTTATAGAGAGTTGTGAAAGTGTAAAGATGCTTAGAGAAGGTGTGTATTTATAGTGGAAGAGGTTAGAGGTGATTGGAGGTGATTAGAGGTGGATTAAAGGTGATTGGGGAGTGTTAGAACTTGGGATTTCGTGCAAAATCGCGTTAGAATGCAGCTGATTACGTTTTCTGCAGATCTGAGGTCCATGCGGCCCGCCTAAGATATCAGGGTAAGTCCACGCGGGCCGCCCGGGCTTGTTTATTCGAAATAAGTTTCAAAAAGTTACAATTTAGCCCCCAGACTTGTTATTTTGATGATTTTAGGTCTTTTAAGGACTATAAATGCCACAAAAACATAGTTTAAGATGAATCCAAGTATGAGGAATATATCCCAAGTATAATTACGCGTATGAGTATCAAAATCAAGTATCGTTTACGTTCAAAACACGTTCAATGCATAAGTTTGGTTTAATTACAAGTTTAGCACATAGTTTCCAAGAATAACGATTAAACATTGATTGATTCACGAAGTCGAACATACGAGCATACATAGAGTGCGTACAACATAAATGTAACAAAATTCAAGTTTCATTAATGATCCAAGTCTCGGTTTGATAATGATTACAAATAAGGGAACGATTACAAGAATACAAGGTTTCCAAAAATAGAAATACGAACAAAACTTTCTATAAATGGAAAGTACAAAAGAGCCGGGCGTTACAGCGAGCGGGTCATTAGTTAATAGCGCTATTAGGTTTGACAAACCTCACACCGTGCCGGTAGGACGGGCATGTACTAATGGATCATGGCACACAGTCAATGATGATAGACATTGACTTAGGGCACAACTTACTTTCGTCAGTAGTCGATATGGTAACAGTCTAGTGGTTCACATGGGGAAGCCCCCACTGGTTATGGTTTGGGAAAGAAGGAATTGGTTAATCATATTTTCAACTATGGGGTAACCCCCACGGCAAGTAAGCCAGCTAAAGAGAAACTATGTTTTTGAGACAACGTAAAACGAACACCCTTGTCGTGTGTCTTTAAAATAAACACACTTGTCGCACTCATTTATTTTGAAAACATTGTCAATCATGACATGATCAAACTTTTGGTGCCATTGTTTTGAAGCTCGCTTCAAGCCATACAAACACTTGACTAATTTACATACTTTGCCCTCGTTACTTGGGGCGGAAAACCCTCGGGTTGTTCCATGTAAATTTCTTCTTCAAAATCTCCACTTAGAAATGCGGTCTTTACATCCATTTGGTGAACTTCCAAATTTCTTAGAGCCGCAATCGCAAGAACCAATCGTATAGAGGTTATTCGCGTTACAGGCGAGTAAGTATCAAAGTAGTCTAGACCCTCCTTTTGTCTAAATCCTTTGATCACTAACCTTGTCTTGTATTTATCAATACTTCCGTCGGCTTTCATCCTCCATTTGAATATCCAACGATATCCAAGTGGTTTACAACCAGGTGGAAGATCTACTAACTCCCAAGTATGATTTTGCAATATAGAATCAATTTTATTCTTAATTGCTTCTTGCCATTGAGGTCCTTCCGCGAAGGTAACCGCTTCACGGTAGGTATTGGGCTCACCCTCAACCATATAGCTCATGAAGTCTGGACCAAAAGATTTTTCAACCCTTTGTCGTTTACTTCATCTAAGATCACCCTCTTCGACCTCGGGTCGTTCATGTCTTTCATCTTTCCTCGTAGATGAACTTGGTTCTGCTTCATCTAACCATGTAGATGAACTTGGACCTGCTTCATCAACCGCTCTTGATGAAGTTGCATGTGTTTGTCCTAACATAGGAAACACATTCTCAAAATATGAGACGACGTTAGGATTTGCCTCTATGATAGTGTGTTTATGTACATCAGGATTCTTGGATTCATATACAAGAAAACGATGCGCACTACTTTGATGTGCATATCCAATGAAAATGCAATCAACCGTTTTAGGTCCTATCCTAAGAGCCTTAGGAGGTGGTACAATCACCTTAGCTAGGCACCCCCACACTTTCAAGTATTTGTACGAAGGCTTCCTTTTTCTCCATAACTCATATGGAGTTTCGTCCCTATTTTTCAAAGGTATCTTGTTCAAAAGATAGTTGGCTGAGAGAATGGCGTCCCCCCACATTTCTCCGCTCACTCCCGAGCTTATCAACATGGCGTTCATCATTTCTTTCAATGTGCGGTTCTTACGTTCTGCAACGCCATTTGATTGTGGAGAATAAGGAGGTGTACACTCATGTACGATGCCACTTTTTGCGCATAAATCCGCCAAAGGTGCAACATATTCACCTCCTCGATCGCTTCTCAAAGCTTTTATCTTCTTTTTAAGTTGATTCTCAACTTCATTTTTGTACAAGATAAACTTCTCTATTGCTTCGTCTTTACTCTTAAGTAAATACACGTAGCAATATTTCGTACAATCATCAATAAACGTGATGAAGTACTTATTTTCTCCACGCATGGGAACCGCTTTTAAATCACACACATCGGTATGAATTAAATCAAGGCGTTCGGTTATTCGTTCAACCGATTTAAACGATGATCTCGTAAGTTTGGATTCAACGCATGTCTCGCATTTGTGATTGGACTCGATATGGAATGTTGGTATCAAGTTTAATTTAATTAAACGTCATAATGAATTAAAATTTACATGTCCTAGTCTACCATGCCAAACATTAGAAGACTCAACCATGTAAGTAGAAGTAGAAGTTTCATTCAAACTTTTGTTTTGGTTTACAACCATTACATTCATTTTAAACATACCATTAAGGGCATAGCCCTTTCCAACAAACATTCCACGTCTAGACAAGACAAAATTGTCCGATTCAAACACTAGACGAAATCCAAACTTGTTGAGCATCCATCCCGACACGAGATTCTTCTGTATCTCTGGGACATAAAGCACATTTGTCAAGGTAAGCTCCTTGCCCGAAGTCATCTTCAAGACGACCGTGCCTTCCCCCTTGATGCTTGCGGTAGCTTTATTTCCCATATAAAGCTTTTCTTCACCTGAAGCTTCCTTGAATGTAGAGAAAATAGCCTTGTCTCCACAAACATGGCGAGTTGCACCCGTGTCAACGAACCATCCTTTTGGGTTTTCACCCATTGCGTTGACTTCTTCAATCAAAGTCGCTTCCTCGGTTATCATTACGATTAGAGGCATACCATCCTCATCAACCATATGCGCACGCTCACGCTTAGGTTTCTTGCATTAGTTAGCACGGTGCCCCGTCTCGTTATAATTGTAACAAGTACCTTGGAAAGGTGCAGACTTCTTTTTCACAGCCCCCTTTTTAGGTCCAAGGTTGTTAACCTTTGCTTTCCCTTTATTGTTGTTTTTACCCTTGCCTTTCTTGCCCTTTGAGGACTCCCCAACTTCCACCATGTTTGCCTTAGCCGAAGCTTGCAAAATGGTGCCTTTTTGGGCCACCCTGTTGTCCTCTTCTACACGAAGACAGACGACAAGTTCCTCAATCGTCATTTCCTTCCGCTTATGTTTAAGATAATTCTTAAAATCCAACCAAGCAGGAGGTAATTTCTCAATCATGGCTGCCACTTGAAACGTCTCGCTAAGTACCATTCCCTCAGCATGGATGTCATATAGTATAATTTGCAACTCTTGGACTTGGTTCATAACAGTCTTGTTATTAACCATTTTGAAGTCCAAGAAATGGGCGACAAGAAATTTCTTTGTTCCCGCATCCTCCGTTTTGTACTTTTTATCCAAGGACTACCATAATTCTTTGGAAGTCTTGATATTATAGTACACATTATACAGTGCATCCGAGAGACCGTTGAGTACATAGCCTCGACATATGAAATCCGAGTGCTTCCATGCCTCTACCGCGCTCAGAGCCTGAGCCTCGGTCTCCACTTCCGCAGGTTGGGGAGCGGTTTCAGTCAAGAACCTCGCAAGGTTCATGGTGGTCAAATAGAAGAGCATCTTCTGTTGCCACCTTTTGAAGTGGAGATCCGAGAACTTCTCGGGTCGTTTAGCATGATTTGCCACTGTGGACGCTCCCACAGTGTTGGCAGGGGTACCGACAACGACGTTGACGTTCGTATTTTCAGTCGACATTCTGAAAATTTCCACAAAACCAAGTTAATAAATTTGTTAGAATAATAAATGTGCTGATTTATTATTTTACTAACAAAATCGATGAGTAACAAAATCAGCCTCGTAGCTTCTAAGTCCAACTTTGAAGACCACAAGAGAAGATCTTAGAACCCAAAGACGAAGAAGGAGTAGAAGAACAGAGTTCTGTTTTGACAGAGTCGCTCCTTTGAATCAAAACAGAGAAAAAAAATTTTCTTTTTAAAACACAACCTGCTGTGAGAAAAAAAAATTGAATCACAGCAGAGAAGTTTGTGATTCTATACGAACGGTGTTTTAAAAAATTTGTTTTAAGATTGTAGGAATCCGTTCGTGTAAAATAATTAAAATAATTTATTAACTTGAATTACAAGAACAAAACAGAATTACAACTTAAAGAATAGTACAAATACAACTGAAAATAAGAGAAAAACAAGAATAGAAAACACGAACAGAAAAACTGTTCTTGGCTGAGGATCGTGTTAGACACGGGTCCCTTAAAACAAATTTCGTGTCTCCCAGGAGAACACGTTTGTTTCCAGGATACAACAGCCGCAAGCAGTTGCACTGCCGGTCTTGACTCCAACCCGAAGGTATACCTTGCTGCTTGAAGATGATGTAGAATTCAGTAGAGATAGATTGAAAGCTATGTGTATTTGGTGTGTCGAATCTGGTGAAAGGAGCCTCCTATTTATGCACCAGGTCTGAACTCGAAACTGAAAAATAAATTAAATGGGAGAATTAAACTGCATTAGACGTCTTTAATGCACTTTAATTCGTCACGTAATTCTCAGTCAAACGTATTAACTTTGTCAATTTGGAATGCTGAAACGTAACTGCACAGCATTAACTGCTGCTGAAAGCTTCTGCGCGCGCGCGCGCAAGTCTGCACTCTTAGGGGTGAGCAAGTTTAGGTCCGGACCGAAAATAACCGAGAACCGAACCGAAAATGTACCCAACCCAACCCGAACCCAAGTACCTAGGTATTTAGATCGGTTCCAGTTTTTCGTATAAAATAGGGTCGGGTCGGGTCGGTTCTCGGTTATTTTCATGGTGAAACCCGACTTTTACCTATGGACCGGAACCGACCCTATAATTAGGGTAGTGAATCGGTTCTTTATTTTATGTTTGATCGGTTCTCGGGTCGGGTCGGGTTGGGTAATGGTCGGGTAGGTTCGGGTTTTTCCTTTTGCTCACCCCTATGCACTCTCATACGCGGTGCGTCCGTTTGGCTCACTGCCATGCGCGCATGCGCCTCACTGATTCAGGTCCATGCGCGCATGTGCCACGTCACCTGCGAACCTATACAAGCACGCCACACAGTCGCGCCGTATTGGCTCACTCTGGTGCGCCGCGCACGTCACATCAGGCCCCATGCACCATGCGCAACCGCGTGCCTCCAAGCAATGTGTACTCGCGCGTGAACGCGCATGCCTGCCACATCACCAACCACTTGGTCCTTGCAACCCTTGCTCCACCATGCGCACGCGGTCAAAAATACAAAGGCGGCTCGTGGCGATGCGAAGTGCAAAGTGCGCCATCAAAGCGCCACATTGCGCCTCATTGCCAACGCCACGCGCGCGCGCGTGGGCGAGTGCGGGTTAGGGTGCTCCGCACCCTTCGCGAGTACAATAGTGAGTGCTTCCATGAAACAATAAGGATAGAGAGTTCCCACTTAAATACCCCTTTAAGTTCTATCTCTCATCCGATGTGGGACAAGTTGCCACTTTCCCACTTATTTCTGCATTCAAGTTTCAAACACCAAACTTTGAGCATCGATATCTCATTCATCTTAGCTCCACTTTGGACGTGGTTTAGTTCGTTGCGAAGCTCTTCCAACATGGAACATAAATCCATAAATAAATATATAAAACCCGCTCATTTTATTATATTTATTTCTAGTCTAAAATAGGAAAAAAAAACATTTTCCTATATTTGTGAAAAATGCTATTTTCACAAAATTTCCAACATTAGGTTCCATGTATATGTTTGTGTTCATTTTTATTAGACAGTCATAAACATAATTCGTATATATATGTTATGTATTAAACTTAGGATATATCATTTTAAATGTATGTGTGTGATGGTATATTTGAATGGGTGTGTCGGTAGGTTGGTATCGTTTCGAATGGCGGTTACTCCAGCCAAAACTCAACCTCCTTCACAACCGTTCCTCTACCTAATGTATATATGTCTGTTGCCGGGAACATTTCTGGGCACCAAGACAATTAACTGTTCAATTGTCCTTTCAAATCCATCATCATATATCACCATCAATTCACTATCAATTCTTTTGTTAATATGGAACCAAACCAATATGATGTTTCCGCTGCACATCAATACGAAGGCTATCATAGTGGTATCAGAGCGCCAGGTAATTCTGATATTAGGGCAACCTCTACAACACTACCGTGTCAACACTGTGCAGACGAAAGACGGGAAAGAAAGTGGCTGATAAAGCGATGTTACTAGTGTAACAATCCTGGCCACCAAATATCAAACTGCAAGAAGAAGGAAGACGATAAAGAATCTCAACTGATACGTCTCACTATAAACACTGGAATGCAACAACAACATGACGAAGATGAAGGTCTCAGAAATGGTCAGAAAACAGAGTATCTAGTGGTCGGAACCGACGAAGGTTTTTGGTCGGAAATGTGGTATGTTAGCAAAACTCTAAAACACCATTTTTCTGGAAATCTAGATAGGTTTAAGTGCATTAAGTGCATGAACGATGTTGAAACAAACACTGGTGATAATCAGTTTTATTTTATAAGGGGTATAGGAGTGGTAGACATTGTTTCAGGGGTGGAGAAGATCCGGGTTCAAAGTGTATTCTATACACAAGATATAGATAGAAATGTCTTAAGTTATGATCAGTTAATCACACAAGGTTTTACGGTGAAATTCACCGGAGACAAGTGCAAACTGTTTCCAACCTTTAGTGTACCCCTAAACAACAACATAAGTATTAAGTTTGGATTGACGAAAGAGGAGGAGATGGGTGTTACAGAAAAACAGAAAATGATGAACAAAGAATCAGAATTTATGATGTTCAAAACAAATTACTTGAATGATCACTTCGAAAAATTGGAAATATCATCCAATGAACCGGACTGGAAGGTGATGATACTTCAAACAATGAAATTCAAGGATTTTTTAGATTGTAAAGCGTTACTTAACATGATGGATGATGATGAATATATCGGAAAGTACAAGTTTATACTGCAGACGAAGTTTGAAGAGATGGTGGAGTGGTTTATAACGAAGAAAGTGGGGGTGACAACAAGGCCAATTCCGGCTTATGCCTCAAACAATCGCAAAGTGAGTCTGTTAGATCTGTATTTGGAAATAGAAAAAGAAGGTGGGCATCGAAGAGTGACCGAAAACAATCTGTGGCCAAAGGTGGCCAAAGATATAGGCTTTGAGTACAGTGATGGTGAATTAATGCATCTATGTACGCAATGTACTTGGATGTCCTTGCCTATTACTACAAATTTAAAACCGTTCAATCAAACGTTTATGATAAAGAAGTGACAGATGAAAAGGAAGTGTTGGGTAGTAAGAAGGATCCAAGATGTAGTCGGAGTGAAGGAGATGATGCTGAACAAGATGCAGGTCATGATGAGAGTCAAGTGGTTGCTGAAAATCCAACGGAGCACTATGCACTTTTTACCGACAATAGATGGATTGAGATCAAAAGGAGGTGTACAAGAATGACGTTTGATTTCAACAGAGCAAGAGCAGCAATGGATGATGCTAATGAAAGTGTTCTTAAATACTCCCATAAACAGAATCATGTTTAGGGGAGAGTATTAGACAGTCATAAACATAATTCGTATATATATGTTATGTATTAAACTTAGGATATATCATTTTAAATGTATGTGTGTGGCGGTATATTTGAATGGGTGTGTCGGTAGGTTGGTATCGTTTCGAATGGCGGTTACTCCCGCCAAAACTCAACCTCCTTCACAACCGTTCCTCTACCTAATGTATATATGTCTGTTGCCGGGAACATTTCTGGGCACCAAGACAATTAACTGTTCAATTGTCCTTTCAAATCCATCATCATATATCACCATCAATTCACTATCAATTCGTTTGTTAATATGGAACCAAATCAATATGATGTTTCCGCTGCACATCAATACGAAGGCTATCAATTTTTAGCGGTTTATGAACCCTAAATCGAATATATGTTGGTTTCTACAAAGAGTAAGAAAGCACAATATAATTCTATTATTTCCTAATCTAACCCTATAGTTTCTCTAGTTTTGATTTGTTTTAGGCGACTTGGAATGGTAACATGTGTAAAGCTGGAGACGACTATGGCAGTTTGTGAGTTCTTCTTTTCCCATCATCAGATCTATGTTAATTTATTTTCAGATCTAATTCATATGTACCATGAGTTTTATATTGGTTGTAGTACTGTTAGATATTTATCTATTTAAATTACAAGTTAAAAGCATAAACACATGGCTTGCTTCAATACTTCACTACTAAAAGTAGAAACATAAGTATCAAAGATGGAACTGGCGACGGATTTTGGTCGTCACTAAAACCAAAGTGATGGTTTTAACTTCAATAGAATACATATGATTTCATGTGAAAACATTAATCTTTACAATGAGACAACAAAATAGTACACATACATGAACTTTTGATTGGAAAATGAGTCTAATTCCCGAGTGAACCAACAGCACCAAGAACATCAAACGCAGCTCCAACACTCCCACCGGAACCTTTTTTAACCTCATCAGGGTTTTCAATGGCGTCAACAATTGCAAAAAGTGCAACCACAAATGCATAGTCCATGTTAAGTTGGATTGTCATAGTGAATTTGTCCGCAGCGTACTTCAAAGCTTGGGGTTTACTCATCTACAAGATCAATAAGTCACATCAATTAGGTTTAGTATGAGTGTTATGTAACATTGAACTAGTGAAATCTAAGCATGAAAGTCACGTGGTTTGAGTTGACGCTAATAAGAAACGGAGTTTAGACTAATTAAATGACTAAACTTGCTAGAAAAAGGAAACATAAAGGATAGTCAGTGTGTTTTTTGAACGTTAAGGATGGAACCTGCAAGTTCATAAATGTATATATAGGATGTATTTTATAATCTTATCTTTAAGTAATATTGAACTAGCGAAATATATGCACTAACATAAGCCAAAACTGTTTTTAACTAGCTACCTCGGCTATTGCTGTTGAAGAATCTCCCATATATATAGTGAAGTTCCCCTTTGACCAACTCCCTTTGATCCTAAAATCACATGACTCATTGCTTCTCATTTTGTTTGCCAACATCACTCTAATATTGATCTTAAACTGGAACACTGCGTGTTCTTTACTTGCACTAAATATCATGTCCGAATTGGATTTACTTTCACCCTTAAATACATTCCATCTACTATGCATACTCATACCCTGAAAATAAAAATATAGTCCATTTCAGTGTCAGTTTTAGCAACAAAATAATTTGATTTGAAAGTATCACACGCCTCTCAAATTTTCCGTTGTATATAAAATTCCCCAACAGAAACATGTGTTTTAACAATATATGTTACATGTAAA
Organism: Helianthus annuus; assembly: GCF_002127325.2. Taxonomy (NCBI): domain Eukaryota; kingdom Viridiplantae; phylum Streptophyta; class Magnoliopsida; order Asterales; family Asteraceae; genus Helianthus; species Helianthus annuus. Next base: position 155,526,213 of record NC_035445.2, read on the forward strand.
AATATAAATATTTCACCAAACAACCCTATATATATAGTATGTTAATCCATGCACAAAACAACTAGGATTTAAAAAGTCATAGAACCTTAAAATTACCTTATCCCGGAGCATCGAGATGGGCTTGTCGTTAGCGTCAAGTAGCACGCGCTGACGATGGAAGGTTGTGTCACACGGTTTTACTTTCAGCAAGATCTTATGATTAATATCAGTGATCACAAGGCTTCTACAAGGATACTTATCGACTATAATTTCAAGTGATTCTGGTGCAATGAACTCAGGACTGATGACAGAAAATGGATGGAATACAGGTGCACCACTAGGTTGAGCCATCATCACAAACTAACACTAAGATTGTAGTTCCTATGAGATTGGGATGCTTGGAGCATGAGCTGTGGGAAGACTTTTAACATGATAACTTCGTTGACAATTTAGTTGACTTGGACTAAGATCAACTCAGGTGCGAAGAAGTTACATCAACATGTACGTACTGGCCTGTAAATATATTATTTTATTCAACTTGATGCAAGATATTTTTCTATATTCTTCGTGTGTGTATCTCGTGGACTCCCTATTGTATGTAAAGAAAGTGAAGTATCTGTCAACTAGTGAAATATGAATTCTTTAGTCATACACAACTACAATTGTTAATAAACAGTTGCATCGTGTTTATGCTGCCAGACGCAGGAATATACAGACCACGGTATAAGTAGTAGCAACCTAGGAAGATTCATTTTTCGGATTAGTCAAATGCCTAATAGGATTTTTGGTTTCGGTATGGCGGGTTCGATTTGTTTTTTTTTTTTTTTTTCAAGTTCAACTTGTTCATTTTAAAACGAGAGAGAAAGAAGAAAAACACAATATGTTCTAGTTATTACCTATATATTACCTATATATTAAAATCTTAAGACAATGAACAGTAATAATAATAATATTAAAATTTGAAGACAATTGAACACTAATATTTAACAAATGGTATCGGGTACTGGTACCAGTACCCGATTTAGCAAACCGGGTATATTTTCGGTACCGAATCGATACCGAATTTTGACATTTTCGGTATCGGTTTGGCACTGGTTTTTACCTTCAAATACCGGTATCGTACCGACCGGTACCGAACCGTACTGTGTCAGGTACGCGGTATCCACTTTTAGGGATTTTTGGTAACGTTATTTTCTGTAACGGTTGGTACCGAGCTCATCAAATCCTGTAACAACGTAGCAATGCAAGTAACTGCACCGTTTAGATTACTTTTCTTACACAACCCAATGAATAGTAACATCATCAAGGGGATGAGCAAATGGTATCGGGTACCGGTACTGGTATCAAATTTACCAAACCGGGTATATTTTCAGTACCGAATGGTACTCACTTTTGACATTTTCGGTATCGGTTCGGCATCGGTATTCACCGGTTTTTACCCTCAAAGACCATACCGTATGGTACCGAACATTTTCGGTGCCGATACCTAATCGATGATTTTCCGGATTGGTACTTTTGGTGCCTTTACCTGTACCGAGCTCATCCATATTTTAACGTGTTAGTACCGTAATAACTAAATTGAAAACAACCGGATTTCCAACGTGTAGGACGTGTAGGTCCTATTATTATATATTAGATTATTTAAAATCGTTTTTTAGGACGAAGTGACTATCATTACCACGTAATTTTTTATGTGTGTTTTGATATTCGGTATCTGCTTGCCGTTGCCGACACGCGTTTCACAGACATTAGGTCCCCGCCACAAAGCGCGGGTGAAAAATCAACTAGTAACATTGATAAACATCCAATCAGGGTGGCTTGACGGTAACAAAAGAACAAGTTGTGAGCCACACATTTAAGAGGCCCAATTTTAATTTTATTGATTATATACTTAGAGGGTAGGGGTGGTCATCACTTATCAGTGACTCACAACTTTCAATCAAGTTCCACCATGTAATCAAGTATTATTCCATCACTATTGATGGATTTTAGTGGAAATGTCATTACTCACCACCACACCCAACAATTTCTCTCACCACCCAAAACATCTTCACGCGTGATAATTTCCACGCTTTTTAAATTCGACGCGTGGTGTTTTGTTTTCTATAACTCGTTATATATGTTCATCACAGGCTAAAAGGTGACCGCCCCAAGTGGCCTTAGTGTCAGGATATAAGAGGAAGTATGTTTTATGTAGGAATGATATGAAGTAATCTTGACTATCTATTACATAATCAAGTGCTAAGATTAAGTGAGTGAGATTGAACAAAAAAAGGAGGCGCGTGGGTTATTCTAAAGGTATTTTAGTACATCCAAGTTAATAGTTTCTCTCTACTTCAATTACCCCCGTTTTTAAAACGTTAATAACTTTTTCATACGACATTATTTTTTTTTTATAAAAATTGTACCATAAAAAACGAGCGTTTTTTATCTTTAAAACGAGCACGCTATTGTTATACTTTTGAAAAAAAAAATTTGATAACCCAAATGCGTAAAACGCAATGGACAAAAAAAACAAAAGAATATTTTTTTTTCTAAAACGCAATAAACTAAAAACACAAAAAAAAAATGTTCATTCTAAAACGCAATAGACTAAAAACATAAAAGAAAGTGTTTTTTTTTTCTTTTCTAAAACGCAATAGACTAAAAACACATAAAAATGTGTGAAATCATTAACTTGAATCTTAGGTGGGAGTTGCTTATTTATAATTAGTTAAACACTAACCACATATTCCCTATGAAGAGACCTTCCTTACCTGTACTCGTATAGGTATTCAAGTAAAAATACTTGCTTTTGATTACCCACAACTACATCACTTATCCATGAAAATATCTATGTCCATTTTAGGAACTTTTGAAGACCATGTTCCTCAACCTCCTCCTCAACATGAAGGTCAAATGTTACAACTAGTATCTAACTCACCGGTGTTCAACCCGTTTGACTTGGATGTTTTTAGTTTTTTCAGATTCAACAACATTGGGCATAGTTGCCTACTTCGGAGAACATCTCACAATACTCGAAGCCCCTATATGGCCAAATGATCGATGTCGTAAGGTCGGCAGGGCCGGCTCAAGGGGGAGTGAAATAAAGCATGAGCTTTAGGCCTCCATTTTCCTAGGGCCTCAAATTCTAAAAAAAATATATTATATGTTGGTAATTTTGGCTTTGAGATTGTTAACATTGAGGTTTATGATCTATAATTATGCGTATACAAAGATGATATATGAATAATAGGATTCATAGCAATTTTTCGTTTACAAAAAGGGCCCCAATTTTACTATTCGCTTTAGGCCTAGAAAAATTAAGAAAATTTTGAGCCGGCCCTGAAGGTCAGTAAAAAATATAAGTGAAATTGTCCTATTCACCTTTTACTAGTAAAGGGCAAGTAGGGTGTCGAATCCACGTGGAATCAGTGGAAAGTATGAAAGCTCGTTGTGTATAACTACTGTCTAAATTAAAACCTAATTGCTTTTTTGCAGTTTTGAGAATGATTGTGAAAAAAAATATAAATTAAAGTTGTAAACAATTATGGGAAGAAAGTGGAGCAATCTTCGCGTTTTCAGGTTATTATGTATAAAATCAGGTTACTTAGTTACGACTAATTGGAAATCACATAGACATGATCCGTAAAACATGTTATGATAAATAACTAACATACAATATATTTGATTGCAATGATCCACGATCGAAACCGAAGGATTGATGCAAATGAATAGTAATCCAATTAATTATCAATTTCAGATTTCATAAACATAGTCAAGTTCAATGATTAAAGATTTAAAACAAGGACAATCTAGAATTTAATCTCGATCGTTGATGAACAAACCAAATAATTGATGAACTCAAATGATTACGATAATCAAATCTTGTTTAATCAAAACAAAAACAATAGGAACGGCTAACCGAATGTTTAACCGAATCCTAATAAAAAAAATACGTAACAATAAGCAAACCAATGTTTAAACACAGACGCTATTCCCGGAGACGGTCACGGGACGACTAGCCGCTCATGACGCTCATGCGATCTTCAAAGGCTTGGTAGAATGTTAAAAACATGACCGAATTGATGTGTACTAATGTGTTGAGCTAGTTGTTGTACTAGTAATAGTCAATAAGTCAACGGTTAGTTGGATTAGTTGTGTTAGGTGAATGTTAGTATAGTTAGTTGAGTCTTTTGGGTATAAAAGAGATATGTTGTAATAGAATAGGGCATCTTGAAAATAATAACAAACTCTTCTTAGTCTCTCTTTCTCTCAACTGCCATTAACGACCTCTCGAAGCTCATTCTTTCCATTGAGTTTCCTGAACGTTAATAGGACTTGACCATTGTTGATTCAATCTCAAGTTCATACAAATTCAATCCTTATCAATGGTATCAGAGCCATTGTTCCTCGGATCTTCATCTATTCTATCAAATATGGTGCAGAATCACAACAAATTGACGGTAATAATCAATTACAACAAGTAATTCTCACAATGGAGAGGTTGAATCAAAGACTTTCTGAAATCCATGGTGAGACTGTTGCAATTTCAGAGGCAATCAGTAAAAAATCTCATGTTCAATCAGGATCAGAAACATGTGATCAACTTCTACGGTTTACCCACAACAGATCTGATGTGACCAAATACGTTCTTCTACACCAAAATGCTTCAGTTGTTAAAGAATCCGAACCAGATTGTTCTTCCATCAAAAAACAACAATTCAGGTCAGATTTGTTAAAACCCACTTCTCAACAAATTTGTTCCGTTGTTAGTGATATTAGAGGGGAAATGGGATTAGGTTATTCATCAAGATTCATCAGAACTGAGTTTGCTCATCAGGTGTTCGATGAAATGCCTGAACCAGTTAAAAATGAAAGAAAACATGAGGGGTTGAGGGTTAATGAGTCATTAACAAGAAATGATGATTCTATGTTTGGGAATGAATTGCCAAAACAATTTGGTAACGTGAAGGAGTATTATGATTGTTTTAACAAGATCATCAATCAGCTACAACTTCCAGAAGTTTATTCTTTGAGTTGTTTCATCGAGGGGTTGAAAGAAGACATCCAAACTAAGGTGAAAATGTTTAACCCTACAACTCTCTATCATGCTTATTGTTTAGCAAAATTAGAAGAGTTTGTTCAAGAATCTGTTAAAAAGTCCCAACAATCTAAAGTAGATTACAGCTCACAACAAGAACTTCTAACAGTTAGTACATCTTCAAATGTGTGGACTTATGACCTTGGTAGATATGGATGTCCGAATTTTAAGGCAAAAATTGTAAAGGAATTAGTGAAAAGTGATGCTGAAAATAGATATATGGAAGATGTCTTTGAAGCCAAAACTGTGCAAGAACAAGTTCAAGAAAGTTCAATATATGAATTTATGGATACTCTTAGTGAGCCAGAAACAAGAGAAATTGAACTAAGTGAAATAGATCAAAAGATAGTACCTTACTGCAAGAGATCTTTTCTTAACATCAAACGTATTGGTACTAGAGAGAAATGTGATTAGTGTAGTTGACAATTCAAATGACAATGACAAAGTGGGAACCACTGAAAGTATGGTGGATAATAAAGGGTTCATACCAGCAAATGTTGAAAAGGTTGTGAGTGAACAAAAGGAAGTTATGAAGAAATTTCATAGAAACTCTAATTTTGGGAACAACATATCAGTAAGTAAAGTTGCAAAATTGGCATATGGAGCTAAAAAAACTAGCTTTGGGACCGTAGATTGTGTCAGCTACAATACAGAATTGGTTATAAGAAAACAAGTGGGGAATATGGGTTTCTATGTCAAGGCTGTTGACTTTTTTATAAGTCAACCCAAACTTGAAAGTAACAGTATTCAGATGGAAATGTTCTTTACTGTTTGGCTGCAAAATATTGAAGTAAAGTATCAAAAGAAAGGTGTAAAAAGGTGGCTAGTTAAGTGGAAGTGGAAGGTCATTGGAAATATCCTTTGGCCAAAGATATAAATATTAGTGATGCAAAATTCTACATTTGATCCTTGGGGTCAAGGATCATCTTAACAGGAGGGTATTGATGTGTACTAATGTGTTGAGCTAGTTTTTGTATTAGTAATAGTCAATAAGTCAACGGTTAGTTGGATTAGTTGTGTTAGGTGAATGTTAGCATAGTTAGTTGAGTCTTTTGGGTCTAAAAGATATATGTTGTAATAGAATAGGGCATCTTGAAAATAATAACAAACTCTTCTTAGTCTCTCTTTCTCTCAACTGTCATTAACGACCTCTCGAAGCTCATTCTTTCCATTGAGTTTCCTGAATGTTAATAGGACTTGACCATTGTTGATTCAATCTCAAGTTCATACAAATTCAATCCTTATCATGAATCTGCGTTGTGCGGGAGATATATCATGATCTTTGGATGATGTTGAGTGATGAAAATTATATAGTTGGCTGCCAAAATTCGTAGGTAATGATGATGTTGGGCCGTGAGTTTTTATGGAGCCCAAAAGTGTTATAAATGGCTGACACCCAATCGATGATCCATAATGATAATGTTGGGCCGATTTGGGCTGCAAAATAATAATGATTGCTGCAAATTTTGAGAGCCCCAAGGTTAATGAAGTCTGCTAATATTTTTCGTGGAGTGCCGCCAAAAAGTCGATAGATATCAATTGATGTTTTTTTCTCAATTAAAAACTCCCAAAACAATAACATGTAATATTGGCTGCCCCCCAATGATCGATGATAATGGGCTGATTTGGGAGCCCATGTGTAGCCCATGTTTTGATGTGCAAACCAATCGTAACCCCCATGTTATGCCGTGGACCCCAAGTGAGTGTTTCTGTTACTTTTTGTGAAGCCATGCACACACCAACCGTAAGCCTTGTTACCAATCCGTAGACCTCAACTACATGCCTCTGTTTCCTTTTGTGTGCATTGATAAAATCCATGTGATAATTGTTTCCCCCAATGCCCAAGTCTACACATATTGCTCTGAAATTGTCTTTTATGAACCATCTTTATGATAGAAAATATAATAATCACCCCAAGGTCTCCAAGTCAAATATGTAAATGAATGATGTGATTTTGACTCCTTGTGCACGTTATCCCCCAAAGAATCCATGTGATTATTTATTGTTATATATTCAAACTATTTATCGACCCGCACAAGTCTAAAGTGCTAACTCGGGCTCGGATCTATTCGTTACACCACTACCTGGATGTGAATTGAGACAAAGTGTTTTATAATTACTGTTACTTTACAACCATATTACATATATACATAACATAGGGTCAAGTTATTCTACAAAGGCTTCTAATTGTATAAAGTGTAAGAAGGATTTATAGAGTGACAAGTGTCCAATAACCTAAAACTAAACCCACTACATCACCATCAAAAACCTAAACACCCACCCCCACCCCACCCCACCACCACCCAAAAACCTAACCCCCCCCCCCACCCAAAAACCTAAACCCCCCCCCCCACCCCCCCCCCCCCCCCAAAAACCTAAAAAAACCTAACCCCCCTCCCCCACCCCACCCCCCAAAAACCTAAAAAAACCTAACCCCCCCCCCCCACCCCCCAAAAACCTAAAAAAAAATCTAAAAAAAACTAAACACCCACCCCCACCCAAAAACCTAAACCCCACCCCCCACCCTCCACCCCTCACCCCCTAGGCAAAAAAAAAAAAAAAAAAAAAAAAAAAAAAAAAAAAAAATTAGGGTGGGTGATGTGGAGGGGGGGGGGGGTGGGGGTTTAGGTTTTTGGTGGTGGTGGATGTTTAAGGGTTTTTTTATTTATTTTTTTTTTTTTGTAGTGGGGTTTTTTTGTGTAGTGGGTTTTTTAGGTTATTGGACACTTGTCACTCTATAAATCCTTCTTACACTTCTTACAATTAGGATCCTTTGTATTTGATCCTAATCCCATAACATATTGATACGGAAAAAATACACTGGATTGATAAGCAATTAACTGTTAGAAAATTGATTTAAGTCAAAACACATGTGATCACTTGCACCAATCCAAGTTGTTTGAACTTTGGTATAATTGCAATTAAGTTATTATACATGCAAAATTGGCATAGCTAAGAGGTTGGACAAGAGATATTACACCATTGCTCTCATGATTATTAGCCTCAAGACCAGTCTTCTATAAGAGTTCCACTAAAGTAGCATATTGTTCTTAAGTCAAAGCACCTTATGCAGCACAAGCATAAGTAACATCATTATTATATGATTTCACGTTTGGAGCAATCTTCTTAGCATCACTGAACATAAAATCATTTAGGAATCCAACCAATTTGTAACATTTATTAGTAGCATGCGCAGGTTTCTTGCAATAATTGCATACAAGATTCTTTCTATATGCATTTCTGCTATCAAAAATGCCTTAAGACTTGAGTGTTAAGCATTCACAGATGCATTTTGAGAAATCAAGTGAGCAGGATAATGAAGTTCCCTATGTTTTTCATATTGAATCAGAAGAACATAAGCCTGATTTATGGTAGGAAGAGGTTGCATCTTGATAATATTTCCCTTTATTGTCTCATAACAAGGGTTGGGACCATACGAAATTGCATCAATCTCTATGTTTGGAAGAGGTTGCATCTAAGCGTTTAGCCACGCGCATTTCCACAAGCGCATGGTGGAACTAGATCAAATGCATTTCTTGGTGAAATAAGTTGTAATATCATCATTGCCTTGAGAAATTTCACACAAGCTTTTCTGCAATCGATAGAATTTTGCTTCATTTGTCTGGTGAAACCGATGCGCAGATTCAACATAAAGCACACTTTCACTTACTTCTCTTCATAAGGGGTTGAGGATCCGAGAAATAACCATGTCATTGCACCTCTCCCAAAGAGCAAGTTGAGAAACACCAGCAAGTTGACTTATAATAAAAGTTAATTTGTTCTTTGCAAATAAAGCAATAATCATCGCTCTTTTCCAAGCACCAAATCCAAATCCTCCGAATGATTTAGAAACAAGCATCATTCCAGAATGGTAATCGAATGCGTGTTTGATTCAGACATGTTGGCGGATCTAGGCCACTTTTGTGGGTTCCCAGGAACCCATTCGGTTTAGAAAAAATGGGAAAACTTAGTGAGAACCTCGTATGATTCGGAAAAAAATAGTGAGAACTAGTGAGAATCTACCAAAAGGAACCCAGTGAAAAAAGTTCTTAGATCCGCCATTGTTAATCAACACAAGATACCATGTGAATTGAGACAAAGTGGTAGGGGAATTTTGTGATTTCTCATAAACTGAACTGCTAATTTACAACTGCACTACATATATATCATAACAGAAAAAGAAACTTAACTATAGTTGATCTGCAATGCAAATTGATACAGAGCATTGAGATGATCAGGATAACCGCTATCAATTAATCTGGATGAGGTTCTGGAGAGCTCATCCGTAGCTGTCAATGGATTCGTAAGAACATGCTTGATGCTGCCAATTAATCTGGATGAACAAGGTGTCCATCCGTACGTAGCAAATGTTAACACTGGAATTGTAACTGTAGGTTCGTGATTCGGACCGTAACCCGTGATTAGTGTGTGATTATGTTCAAGACGGGAGAGATTAGAGACGGATAAACAAAACTTCTTGTATAAATTCGGTAGTATAACGTTACAAAGCGGCCTGATTACAAATAATCCGAACAATACCAAAGGAGCATACATCCGGGGAGAGACCAAGTGGTGATCTCTCCCCCAAAGTCTAAAACCTTTCTCACACTCTCTCATATTCAAATGAACCAAAGGGGTGGTATTTATAGCCACACCCACTTGTCTTGCAAACACACACGGTCAAACAAATAACCCTCTCGTTTGACCACTTCAAACGAGCGGGTCAATACACGTTCGTTTGACTGTTTCACTAACTATTACATAATCAGCATAAAATAAATCTAATCTATTCGAACAGCATCGGACACAAAAACTGCACCAACAGTAACCGGTCTTAATTCTGAGAAAACATAATTGAAATGTAAATATAGTAGACTTGTCCTGGATTTGATAACAAATAAAAGGTCAAGTTCTTCCTTTTATAATGTAGTAAAAAAAACTGAGTACTGTATAAATATTTCTTTTTACAATATCTAATTGATAGTGTCTGGCTTTTAAAAGGAAGTAAGGAAGCATCTCTATTTCTTTCTTATTACAATATAAAGATTTTTTTTTCTTTGATTTGTAAAAATGAACCCACATTGTATGACATGTTTTAAAAAAACTAGAATAAGCCTTAAATGCATTAGAAAACAATAAATATAGTGTTTTGCATAACCAAAACAATCAAGTCGACGGTTTGTATGTTTAAATTGTCAAAACAACTCTTTAAGTATCTAAAAAAAAACTATTTTAAGTTTTTTACGAAGTAATAATTTGGTAAAGGTGTTCAACTAAGATGTCAAAGCCAATGTTCTTTGTATTGTTTATAACAAGAACTTAATTTACAAGGAGATGAAGATGGACATATAAATACATAGGTTTCCTAACTAGCATATGGACAAAATAGGAAACACTATAAAATGTTTTAATACAAAATAATTCATGGAAATCATTTCCTTATACCCCCGTCAATCCGATAGGTGACGAGCCCACACGAAGATAGTGTCGGAATCGTTCGAAGAGTGGGCGTGAGAGACTCTTTGTGAAGATGTCTACCACTTGAAGGTTGGTAGATATGTGGTTTTTGCGGAGGCGTCCCGAGGAGACAAGCTCCCTAACGAAATGATAATCAATGTCGATGTGCTTGGCCCGTTTGTGAGATATTGGGTTCTGACTTAGAAAAACAGCACTGCGATTGTCACATAGTAACGTTGGCATAGCCGTAGGAGTAACATGAAGTTCTCTGAGAAGGTTTATGACCCAAATAAGCTCGGAGGCGGTATTCGCCATAGCCCGATACTCGGACTCACAACTAGACCGGGAGACCGTGGGTTGCTTCTTTGCACTCCATGATACAAGGTTGTTACCGATATAAATGGAGTATCCATATGTGGAAGAGCGAGTTTCGAGACATTTGGCCCAATCGGCATCCGAGTAGCCAACGAGAGTAGCGGCCTTAGACTTCGCAAAGGTTAAACCATAGGAGACCGTACCCTTTACGTAACGAAGTATCCGTTTCACAAGTTGATAATGTGAAACTGTAGGAGAGTGTAGAAATTGACTTGCCTGGTTGACGGCGTATGCGAGATCAAGTCTAGTAATGGTGAGGTATTGTAAGGCGCCCACCAATGATCGGTAGAGGGTCGTATCATGAAAAGGAGTGCCTTGAGTTGTGAACACATCTGTGGTAGCAAGAGGTGTGGTAGCCGGTGTGAGTGCATTATGTCTATCACTTCCGTCAATCACGTATTGTAGCTTAAACAGATGAGACAAGACTGGTGCTGAATAGAGCTGAACATAAAGTTCATATGTGATTTGGTCAGTTCGTATGAAGAGAGCATTGTATAGCTTCATACGAAGGGACAGGTCGCTTCGTACGAAGGGAGCTATAGCTTTATACAAAGGCATGTTGTCTATATATATGTGTGTTGGGTCTTGTTCATTAGGCCTCTTTGTGACTTGAGAGGGGAAACTCTTGTCGTTTGATTTCGTGGTTTTGTACTTGTCAAAATATCAATAGAAATTAACTGTTAATTACTTCATTGTGTCTGGTCCACACATGTACTTGGATTCCACACAAGATACGTGTTCATCGCATACATCATACATCTGTCAAGGAATCGATCCTCGGAGCGAATCCACAGCCGGATTGGAATCTCGAAGACCCGCACGTGCTAAGATATCATAGGCATACTTGGATTGTGATAGGAAAAGTCCAGTAGAGGTGTAAGAAACTTCTAGACTAAGAAAATAATTTAGTCGTTCCAAATCCTTGGTGGCAAATTCCTGATGTAATCGAGAAATGAATGCTTTTAATGTCGCAACATTGTTGCCTGTGAGAAAGGTCGTCGACGTAGACGAGAAGATAGAGCACAGAGGTGTTGCGTTAAAAAAAAATAAAGACGTGTCTGATTAGCTGCACACAAAACCTTGGTTTAAAAGAAAATAGCTGAGTCCTTGAAACCAAGCTCTTGGTGCTTGCTTGAGCCCATCAAGAGCTTTGGTGAGACGACATACATGACTCGGATAATTTTGATCAATATACCCCGGTGGTTGCTCCATATACACCGTTTCGTTTAAATTCCCGTTCAAGAAAGCATTCTTAACATCAAATTGGTGAAGCGGCCAACCATTTATAGTTGCTAATGCAAGCACAATGCGGATCGTGGAGGCTTTCACAACGGGACTAAAGGTGTGTGAATAGTCCAAGCCGGGTATTTGTGTGAAACCTTGAGCAACTAGCCGTGCTTTTAAGCGATCAACAATGCCATCGGCTTTATATTTAGTACGGTAAACCCATTTCGACCCAACAATGTTGGTGTTGGAAGGACGAGGAACAAGAACCCAAGTCTTGTTTGCTTGTAGTGCAAGCATTTCCTCCTCATCTATAGCATGAACCTATTTAGAATGCTTGGCAGCCGATTTATATCCCTTAGGATCTCTAGTAGTGAATAAAGCCGTATGTAGAGGACTGGTTTGAAGAATAGCAAGGTCAGCTTGATGTTTAGGCTTAAAGATTCTAGATTTTGAACGAGTTTACATGGGATGGGATGCGGTGGGTTGTGGTACAGGAGGTATCGAAGATACAGAGTAAGAGGGTTGAGGTGAAGAAGGTTGCGAGTGGGTTGGTGCATGGGGTAGGATAGGTGACGTTATTGCATTAGGTGTAATAAAAGTTTGAGTGGGGTGAGGTAGTTGTGATAGGTAGGATAGTATTTTAGGAGCTAATGGTGGAATTTTCTATGGGATTAGTGGGAGCACATGATGGACAGTGGGTGGGGTCGAGCATAAAGGGCAAAGCAAAGAATTGTGTGTACAGGATGATTTTTCATTTATACTAGGTGAATTTGTTGAAGTAGTAGGTATTCGTGGGGCTTGATGAGATATAAATTCATCAAAGTGTCCAAAAACTAATTTTGCTTCATTCTCTGGAGGTATCTCGCCACTGAAAGGAAAGACAGTTTCATCAAATTTTGCATGACGCGTTATATACATGCGTGAAGTTGAGGGATTAAAACATTGATACCCTTTATGATTCGGACTATATCTAATGAAAATGCATGACTCACTACGCGGTGAAAGTTTATGCGGAGTGTAGTCGCGTAGATACGGAAATACACGACATCCAAAAATCTTGAAGATGGCATAGGATGGTACGTGATGAAAAAGAAGTTCAAATGGCGATTTGTTTTCAAGTAAGGGTGTCGGGAGAGGGTTGATGATATATGTTGCAGAAGTAAATGCATCAACCCATAGACTTGCCGACGCATGAGCATTGAAAAGCATAGAAAGACCGGTTTTGGTAGTGTGTCGATGTTTACATTCGGCTCGACCGTTTTGTTGAGGTGTATACGGACAAGAGAACCGATGAAGAATGCCTTTAGCTTGAAACAAGTCACGAACACGATGATTCGTGAATTCCGTACCGCCGTCACTTTTAAAAGTTTTAAGATTGCAAGAAATTGGTTTTGAACAAGAGATAGAAACGTTTGTAAGACGGTATAAAAGTCCGACTTTGCCCGAAGTGGATAGAACCATGTAAAATGGGAGTAATCATCAATAAAAATCACGTAATAACGATACCCATCTGTTGAGGCAATAGGCGCGAGGCCGCATAAATCACAATGAATAATATCTAGAACATGATTAGCACGCTTATTATTCGATAAAAATGGTAAATGCTTTGCTTTAGACAATTGACATGACGAACAAATCCCAGGTTTAGGTAATAAAGAAGTAACATGCAAATGTCCAAATTTATTTAATAAGGAAATAATGTCAAAAGAAACATGACCAGGGTGTGCATGCCATTGTTCATAAGACGCTCGTAGTTGTGAGGAAGTAACGGCTGTCAAAAAAGCTTCCTGACCATGATCAAGGATGTAAAGACCGTTTTTAACTCTTCCCTTGGCTAGCACGACCCGAGTTTTCCTGTCCTGAATATGAAAAAAAATTATCAGAGAATAAGACCAACAGGGTTATCATTGGTGAGTTTGCTCACTGGGTTATCATTGGTGAGTTTGCTCACTGAGAGAAGGTTTTTAGTGAGATGCGGCACGACAAGAACATCAAGTAAAGACAAGTTAGCAATAGAAGATGTGCCAATATGAGAAATAAGGAGAGTTTTACGATCCCCAAAATGAACACAATCATTACCGGTGTATAGGGTAGTGCTTTCGAGAGGAGTATCTAGAGGCACCATGTGAGAGGTTGCACCTGTATCGTGAGTCCAGTCGGGTTCATTTGAGGATACGTTACATTGGCTATGGAAAGCATGAGCAAGATTTGCGTCTATAGAAGGTCCGTGTTGGGCGTAACTACTAAGATTGTGACACGAGGAAGGAGGAAGCATAATGGCCTTCCTTCCTACATAATTGACAGTGTGGAGGACGCTTACCACGACTACGACCACTGGAACCATCACGTGACCGACCTCGACCACCCCGAAAAGAATTGGATCCGGACCGGCAGGTTTGTTGAGAGTAAAACGCTGCCTGAGGAGGTTGCGAGGATGCAATGGAGTGTAAAAACAACTCATGATTTTCAGCTTGGGCTAGGAGTTCATGAAACTGAGGAGATGTCGTGATGGCTCGGCGAGCGGTTGAAAAGTTTTCAAAAGGAGAGTCAAGACCACACATGAACTAGTGGCATTTATCGTGTTCATCAACCGGATGGCCAATAGCGGCGAGTTGGTCGCATATGTTTTTGAATTTTCGGCCATATTCGGATACAGAAGAACCCCCCTTTTGAAGCTGGCGAAGAGAGTCTTTGAGAGTATGAACCCGTTCGAGCGAATCGTGATGATAAGCACGTTCAAGTGCGGTCCAAACCTGACCGGCAGTCGTGAGACCGAGTGTTTCAGCCATTGATTCTTCCGATAACGAAGCCTGAATTAACAGAATGGCCTTCCGATCAGCGGTGTTCCACGTAGCGAGATCTGGATTTGGCGTCTCTTTACCCTCGACAACCACTTTGGCAGCGGGTGGAGAAGCGGTTGCATCAACATGACCGAGGAGATCGGCAAGAGAGAGAACAGTGGTTATTTGATGACGCCATAACAAGTAATTTGTGGAGTTTAATTTGAGTGTTATCATGTGAAAGAGAGTTTGGAGGGGAATGGTAGACCCATCAGAGGATGAGGTCGACATTATTAGAGGCTGGGAAAAAATTGAGAGAGAAAAAGAAAAGAAAATAAAAGAGGCTTAAGGATCGATCTTGGCTGATACCATGTCAAAGCCAATGTTCTTTATATTGTTTATAATAAGAACTTAATTTACAAGGAGATGAATATGGACATATAAATACACAGGTTTCCTAACTAGCATTTGGACAAAATAGGAAACACTATAAAATGTTTTAATACAAAATAATTCACGGAAATCATTTCCTTATATAAGAAATATAAAATTGTAATTTCAGGGTGGTGGTGGGTAGAAATGGTCTAGGATATATAACAGTTGGTGGCGATTTATTTCGAACTGCAGTGGGCACTGGGCAGAGATGGGGGACCGGGTGGCGGGTGGTGATTAGCGCAATGGTAGAAGTGTAGTTGGTCAATGGTAGCAGTGGTGGTGGTGGTGCGGCAACGGGGATTAAATGCATGGTGGCTGCTAGAAGGATGTTTTTTCTTCACAACCTTTAAAACTAGACTTTAGCTATAAAAGAAAGGGATGAAATACTGCATCATATCAACCGGAAACTTGGTACATCTGTAGTTTGTCCGTTATTACAATATATCATAACAAATTAGAAGACACAAGAAACAAAAAGCACCATAGTGAGAGGATTTCAAATCATAAGAGAATTCATTAATGAAAGATAGATTAATAAGTTTCAGGATGTGCGACCGCATAAGCCTCGATAGCCTTATATGTTTTCTCATATATTTCTTTTTCAAAGTTAAGAATGTCTGCAGATGGTTTATCATCCCCTTTGCAATTGTAGATGACGGTTTGCTTGAAGACACTTCCTCCATCAGCAGAAGGTACAATGTTAACATAATGGTCGATGGAGTCTAATATACCCATCAAATTATCGCCTTCAAAAAACGAATAGTTATAGCTGAAGTTGGTTGCATCTATCGCGCCTTGCTTATACTTTCCACTTGTGAATGGAACACCTGAGGTAAATGATTTATGTTTAGCAAGTATATATGATGTATCATAATTGACGGACAATATGTGCATCCCACAAAATTGCTTTAGGACGAGAGTAGAGAAACATCTCTAACCGTACTCATAATTTTGTAATTTCTTACCATCGCCAAATGTGAATAGTCTTATTGTTCCAACGCCTCCATCACCTTCAACGGTCTCAATGGACTTGAAAACTTGAGGAATGACTTCAGGTGCAATAGTGTGGAAATCACCGAAAGCCTTAAAAACCGTCTCACGGGAGAATGGGGATGTAAATTCAAGCTCAATGCTAGCAGTACTCATGATCAACTAATATGATAGAAAATGTGATTATGAAAGTGTTAAAATTTTGTTTTGGTGTTTGATTAAACTATGTGGTATATGTAGGGTGGAAAAGGTGGACTGATTAAAGTGTTCACATGCAGTTTCCTAGAAGTAGAGAACACATCAACTTTGACCCTTTTTTCTATATTATTTCTTCTAAAATAATTCAATTACTATATGTTTATTATATTCTACTTAAAAAATACCATTAAACCTTCATTAAAACCGATTGTAATCATGTGGACCGATTAAATGGGTTGATCAATGGGTTGTAATCATCATAAGGATCCATTAATCCACAATGACACAAGGTTAGAAGTGAAGTCTTAATAGCCATTTGTGATACAAACATATTTGAGTTAAACAAATCAATAAGAATTTAGCAAAATGCACTTGAATAAAAGGTAAATGATTCGTGTTTAAACAAATCAATAAGAATTTAGTAAAATACACTTAAATAAAAGGTAAATGATTCGTTAAAATTATTTAAAAAATCGCATAAAAGTTAAGCTTTTCGATATGAAATAAACATTTATACAAATACGGAAATATCATATCCAGATCCTTACTTTTCTCAGCGAAAAACACTTATTATCGTTAAGACGTGAAACTACAAACTTTTATCAGTGAACCCATTTTGATAACGTTAGATACCACCCAATAACAAGGCAAATCATTCTTTTTTAAATAAAGAGGTAGAAAGTTATTTAAGATAATCTAGAAGTGTTGATCAACATATTAATTAAAGAATACAAATGTAGTTTAAACAAAGACTCATCGAGTAATGTCAAAGTCTTGACCTAACAAGTAACAACCTCATATAATAAAGACTTTAAACATGACAAAAACTGGTAGAGTCATGATAAGAACGTTAAACATAAGTATCTAATAAAGAATAATAAAAAGGAGAACTAAAATGGAATTATCCATCTATTAATAAACCAACCTAATAAATAGTGATAGGCTCATTAAAAAGTTGCCACGTGGTGGTTGGCCCACTAAGAAGTTGCCATGTGGCAAGTTTTGTTTTATTTTTAGGGTAAATTACACTTTTCGTCCTTTATGTTTGTATCGAATTTCAATGGATAGCTTTTAACTTCAATAATTACAGTCACAATCTTTTATTTGGAAAACTCATTACACTTTTCGTTCTTTAGCATTAACCAGGTTAAAATTAAACGTTAAATTGTATCACGTGTTCTCATGTGAGGACATTTATGTCCTTTTACCCTTTATTCAACACGCACTTTATAAACCCCTCTTTCACCCTCTTCCCAAATTAGGGTTCAACCTGCTATCCAAAGCCACCACCACCAATGTATCCTAGTTAATGTTAATTAAGGTGATCATTAATCTGACTCTTAAACCTTGTTTCTTGAGCTTGTTCTTCACGAGTCTTGACCTAACAACCCCGCCTAATAACCATGGGTGTTTTGTAATGACGATACGGAGATTGTAAATACATTACCTTACTCCTAAGAGAATCTAACTTGTATCTAGTAGTGTCCATTTCAGTCCGTTTGCATACAAAATTACAAATAACAGAAAAGAAAACGTCTCGAATCGGTTGGAACCATCAAAAAGTAATCCGAAACAAAATCCATAAAGCTTACTAAATCGTCTAATAAAAAAAAATGTGTGTGGGGTGTGTGTGTGTGGGGGTGGGGGGGGGGGGGGGGGGGAGGTTTATTTTTGTAGCAATATATTTTTTATATCCATACTAGGCACACATTACGTAAGGCTAAAAAGTACCAGTTTTGCTAGTACATTTTACCATCTTTACGTATATCTACATAATGCAACATTACCAAGAACTTGTTGAGCTCTAACCTACGCTTTCGATCAGGATCAAGCATTTTCTTCACAAGATTTTTTGCCTTATTAAAAACTTTTGGCCATGGATTATCTTTGAATTAAAATGCCGAGCGAATAATTGCTCCAGATAGTCTTTCATCGGTGTCTGAATATACTTATACAGATTAGATACTCCTTAAAACTAGGCCAGTAAATGAACCGAACAAACATCAACAAAGGCATGTACGTGTTCGTTCAATTTACTTTAACCCAACACGAACATGAACATATAATCGAACACAATTTTTTTGTTCATGTTCGTTTTTTAAGAAAATGGGCATGTACGTCCTTGTTTATGTTCGTTCGTTGTAGGTCCCTTTTCGTGGAGGATAACGAACCTAAACCTTGTTATACGAACCTACTAGCGAGTGCGGAATCCAAGCTAGCAAGCAAACCGAGTTAGTAGCAAGTAGAGAAACAAACACACAAAGATTCACCGATTAACACTAGTCGTATTAATGCAAATGAAGGGTTCGGTTACAAGCACAATGTTTACAAATCAAACATGTAAACTCTCAAGTGTGTGTGTGTGTGAGTTCCGACAGAATGCTCTCACAGAAACTCTCTATCTTTCTGTCTGTGTGTCTGCTGAAACTCAACACATGCATGGGTATTTATACCCAGCTCAAGATGCTATGTCCGAAGGATTCGACAGATGGTCCGAAGGATCATCTGTCGACCACATGTTACACGAAAGATCAGCATGGACCTCGAAGGATCATCCTTCGAGGTCTAATGGTCGAACCATGGTCGAACCATATCTTTCGATCACCTCGAAGGATCAGGTGTATCCTTCGAGGCTATCCTTCGATCAGAACATCTTTCAAATGTTGTCCAAGTCAAACCGGAGGATGGTTGACTTGGTCAACTTACAACACAAATCAGGACATCGTTTATATCAGACCGAATACAGACAAAGTACAGACACAAGTGCACCAACAAACTCCCCCTTGGCTGTAGCTTTGTCTTTGATCTCTAAGCTTTGTCTTGTTCTTCTAACAGTGTAGACTTGTCTGGAACTTCGACAGTCTTTGGTCTTCAGGTCTTCAAGACTCTGATGTCCTATCATGTCTTCAATGTCGGAGGATCTTCAAAGTCTTCACGTCTTGAAAGTAGAGAGTGTATCAACAAACTACCCGTATCATGTAGGAAGTGTGTTGACAAACTCCCCCTTAACATAAGCTCCCCCTTGAGTTATGCTCGTGAAAAGACTTTATCTTTATGAAGTGAGATCCTTGTGGTGTTGATGATGGCCAACGGCAACTAGATCATTTTCATCACTTGAGCGCCTTCTCGTCGTGTCTTCATTCCAAAGCTCGTCATCGACCATGTTCTCCTAGCCTTTAGAATCTGCACATGCAAGAAATCTAAACGCGAAATGAGAACAACTGCTTGGAAATATAGTTAGCATAAACAAATGACACACGAATGACCATGTCATAATCAAACACCGTCCGACAGTTTGAAAGTTTTAATAAATTTATCAATTTAAATTCTAACTTTCAAAACATGCAAATTTCTGACCGTTTATGAAGATTTAGTCAATTCGGTTTTCAGTCAGGTTTCAGGTAACGAAGACTTGAGCTCCAACATCGTACGATCGAAAATAAAGCAGAAATAAAATCTTTTTGGTTTTTATAAAGTTTATATTAAAACAAGCCTAACATCTTTTTGGTATTTTTGAAATTAAAAAAAACAACAATTTAAAATCCTTTGAGTGTTATCAAACGACATCACCGCTAATGTCGTGCTGATATGCACCAAACGACGAAACTGTTTAAAAGAAATAATAAAGGTTAAGCAGTAAATAAATAAATATATACAAACATTCTTTTTGCGAGTTTCGAGGGTAAGAGAATCATATCAGTGTACGGTCATGCCAAAACACTCTTGTTGTTCAGTTAGTTAACATTAAGATAAGCATCCTATAACAATTATCGGTATTGTTATCCACTTAAGCTCAATTTATCAGATGTAATCATGTTTAGAGGATACGTTAATGTATGATTTATACTTACCGACCGGTGTTCATCCACATCACGACACATTCCCGTATCAAGGTATACACGAGAGTTCATCTTACCGGTGAGTATACCGATTATCATCTGTTTGACCGTATAAATTGTGAGATACTCACTTATTTTGAATTGAAAACAAGCCCTATGTGATATAATCACTTATTGATGAGGAACTTGATTTTCGTATGCATGAGGGCACAGGTGCAAGTCCGTGAACAGGTCAGTACTTTCGTACAGCAGAGAGACGAACTTGACACCCGGAAAAATGTGATATTTTATCACTTATTTGATTTGGACATGTGATTGTTTATCACTTATTGAGGTCGAATGCAGTATGCAATATGTACACGTATGTATAGTATCATGGAAGATCTAGACTTGCGTCCCCGTTATTTTTCGGTAAAAGATACAACCATGATACCCAGATGATAAGCAGCATAAAGACCGAATATCTCAGAACCTCGGCAATCTATCAAACGAAATTTCGGTACTAAGACCATATGCCAATGAATGGTTCCCACCTGGTCTTCAGTCGATTAAGATTTATATCACCCTGCACACTTTAAAATGATTGTGAGCCTACCGATACATCTTATATAGAGCTGCTTATCGTTTTTCATTTAAGGTTTAAAGAGGTTTGGATAGACCACTGATGTACTATCATTTTCTCTTTTGCTCGCCAGGAAACTCATTTTTGTTTTTCTATTGTTTTTGTGTTTTTGAATTTTTCGATGTTTTTGGATTTTCCGATTTTTGGATTTACTCCCCCTAAAATCAATAAACTAAGACAAATTTAAAACACAAAGTTATTTACAAAAATGATTTTCCGATGCTGGTTTTACTCTTGCTTGACCTTAATGCCGTTTACCAATAATAAAAAGTCAAATCTTGATTTGTCAAATGCTTTGGTAAATAAGTCGGCACGTTGGTCATCGGTGTGGACCTTAACAACATCGATTAGCCTTTTCTCAAAGCAATCACGTATGAAGTGATATTTGATTTCGATGTGTTTGGTCTTTGAATGCTGCACAGGATTTCTAGTGATATCTAAAGCAGCAGAATTATCAACGTAAATAGGAGTAGTTAGGAATTCAAAACCGTAGTCCCGCATTTGTTGTTGGATCCAAAGAACTTGGGAGCAACAACTTGAGGCAGCAATGTATTCAGCTTCGCATGTTGATGTAGCTACACACGTCTGCTTCTTGCACTGCCATGTGACTAGGCGATTTCCTAAAAACTGACATCCAGCCGTTGTGGATTTGCCGTCGATTTTGCATCCGCCAAAATCAGAATCACTGAATGCTACCAATTCAAAGTTATTATCCCTAGGATACCACAGACCGGTGTCCGGGTAAGCCTTCAAATAACGAAAAATCCTTTTAACAGCAGCAAGATGTGAGGCCTTCGGGTTAACTTGATATCTGGCAAGCAGGCACGTCGGGTACATTATGTCTGGCCTTGATGCTGTGAGGTACATGAGAGATCCGATCATGGCGCGATAGATAGAAGGGCTAACAGCTTCTCCCTTCAAGTCTGGAGTAATTCCGTGATTAGTTGGCAATGGGGTACCAATGGGCGTTGCATCAGACATCTGGAACCGGCTCAAGATGTCACCAACATATTTAGTCTGATGGATGAATATCCCAGACTCCGTTTGTTGTACTTGTAGGCCCAAGAAGAAGGTCATTTCCCCCATAGCACTCATCTCGAATTTATCCTGCATAATGCGCTCGAATTCCCTACACAAGACATCATTAGTAGAACCAAAAATAATGTCATCAACGTATACCTGTACCAGAAGAAGATCTCCATCTTGTTCTTTGATGAAGAGAGTACAGTCGATAAGACCTCTACGAAAACCGTTCTCCAGCAGATAGTGAGATAAGGTTGCATACCAAGCTCGTGGTGCTTGATGAAGACCATAAAGAGCTTTGTTGAGCAACCAAACCCGATCGGGATGGATAGGATCTTCAAAACCTGGAGGCTGTTCGACATACACCTCTTCTTCAACCACACCATGTAAAAATGCACTTTTCACGTCCATCTGATAGACCTTGAATCCTTTGAAGGACGCATAGGCTAGAAAGATTCGAATTGCTTCGAGACGTGCAACAGGTGCATAGACTTCGTTGTAGTCGATTCCTTCAATCTGACGAAAACCTTGAACGACTAAACGAGCTTTGTTTCGGATAACAACTCCGCGGTCATCCTTTTTGCATTTGAAAACCCAACGGGTACCAATCTTCTTGTATCCAGCAGGTTTCTCTACTAGTTTCCAGACACCCAGCTTCTGGAATTGTTGCAGTTCTTCCTGCATTGCTTCAACCCAAGCATTATCTTTCAAGGCTTCTTTCCACGTTCTTGGTTCTTCTTGTGAGACATAACACGCGAAGGACCAGTCGTTTTGTTGCCCGGATTCTCGAATAGCTGCATACAAGCCTGCATTGTTGTTGTTTCGCAACATGTTTCTTGTTTGTACGCCACTTTGCACATTTCCAATGATGTTTTGTTGAGGATGGGTATTATGAATCCTTGTTTCTGGATTATCTGGAACTGGAACATTTATACCCAGATTGTTGAGGTTAAGATCAACAACCAATTCAAGACCCGGAATTGACGAAGAAGATGATGCAGTAGTCTCAGCTGTTCTATGTGTATCCACTGGAGGAGTACCCTCTGAAGTACCATGAACTGCTGTTGTAGGAGCTTCTTGATCTGCATCTAGAAATTCATCATCCTCTGAAGATTCGTTCAATTCGTTTGCATCATGAAAATCCTCATTGTTGAGAGTATTATTGTTCACCGAAGAAGATGGTTCTTGATTAACAAGAATTGGACGAACCACCGGTGAAACTGTTGCATTGTCACTCTCGAAAAACATCCTAGCCGCAGCATTTTCTTCAGCGGCTTCAACATTGATCGAATTGAAGAAGTCATCATACTCAAACATCCAAGGTTGACCCGGATTTTTGACTGGCAAGGTGTGCCTTTGTACTCTGACCTCAGACCACTCTTCGACCCTTTTAGTCTCTAGATTCCAGACTCGTAAGTTAGGGGTGGCATACCCAAGAAAGTACCCATCAATTGCTCTTGCCCCAAACTTTCCATTAGGATCGATGATTGTGCATGGAGCTCCAAACGGTTCTAGATAAGACAAATCTGGTTTCCGTTTTTGAAGAAGCTCGAAGCAGGTCTTGTTGTGTCTTTTGACTGTAAGGACTCTGTTCAATGTGTAACATGCAGAGGCCACAGCTTCAGTCCAGAATGGAATGGGTAACTGTGACTCTACCAACATTGTCCTAGCAGTCTCGATCAATGTGCGGTTCTTACGTTCAGCGACACCATTCTGTTGAGGAGTATAAGCTGCACTAAACTCATGAAGAATACCCTTTGAAGTGCAGAACTCCATCATGGAATGATTTTTAAATTCAGTACCATTGTCGCTACGTATCCGCCTAACCTTCAACTTATACAAATTCTCAATCTGAATGATCAAGTTTTTGATAATGCCAAAGGTTTCACTCTTGTGTGCCATGAACGCAACCCAAGAAAATCGTGAATAATCATCAGTAACCACGAGGCAGTATTGATCACCCCGAATACTCTTGTGCTTGACAGGACCGAACAAATCCATGTGCAAACGCTCAAGAGGAACTGCCACTGTGTTGATCTTCTTTGTAGGGTGCTTCTTCTTTGTTTGTTTTCCTTTCTGGCACGAAACACAGATGTCTTGAAGGTGGAAATTTTTGAGGGGAACACCATTCACCAATTCATTTGAAACCAAATGATTCATTTTGCGTAAGTGAATGTGACCCATTCGTCTGTGCCAAGAGATAGTGTCTTTTTCTGTGGCTTTGGAAACGAAACAAGTTGCTTGTGCAGACGTAGTAATAGCTTGGCTCATGTCAAGGACGTACAGATCATTTATCCTTGGAGCCGACAAGAGAATCCATTCTTTTGGAATTTTGAAGCCGGGTTTCAGCACGTAACATCCATTAGCATCAAAGTGTACTGAAAATTTCTTGTCACAAATTTGAGAAACACTAAGAAGATTGTGATCAAGTTGTTGCACAAAATTGATCTTGTCAAAGCTGACAATCCCGTTAGATATCATTCCTTCACCCGTTATGTATCCACCTTTATCTCCAGCAAAAGCAACATAACCTCCTCTAATAGATTTAACGTCATAGAGAAGCTTCATGTCGCCTGTCATGTGCCTAGATGCCCCACTATCAACAATCCAATGACTACTGATAGTTCCTCCTGAAGCACCCTGCACATGAACTCAAATGAATTAGTTGGAGATGGGGACCCAAGCCATTGTGGTCTTGGGTCTTCCATTTTCATCAATGACAATCACTTCTTGTCTTTGATGGTTGGTGAATTGTGATGGTCCCCCTGATTCAGTAACCGATTTAGGTTTCCAAGTCTGTTTGGTTTCACCAGTGTTTTTCTTTAAAATTTTAACTTCTTGATGACTTGAAGTTTTAGAATTTTCTGGTTTTACAACAACAGATTGTTTTTGAACCACATCGGTTTTAATCGCTTTTTCTATCTTTTTGACCTGTTGGCGTTTCTGTTTCTTTTCCCTTTCTTTTACTAGGCGGGGATCTTGTTTTGTGGAAACAGTTTGCTTACGGTCAGCTTTGCCACGGGAATCATCAACCTTTCCTTTCTGCTTATGAAGATATGGGCAGTTTCTAATAATGTGCCCAATGGTTCCACACTCAAAACATGATCTTCGTTCTACAAACCCCGAAGTATCATGTGATCGTCTAGCCGATGATGTTGAACTTTGTGAACCCGAGGTACTAGGTTTTGAACTGCTTGGTTCATTTCTTTTCTCGACAATAGCTTTCTTGACAAAATCTAAGTTAGATTGATTTTCAAACTTTTCAATTTTGTCTGTTCCCGTCGATTTCACAAAGTTAACATTCTTCTTCTTCTTTTGGTTCGGCTTCTTGTTAGCTTGAGCCGGTGTTTTACCTTTGGGTTTGGTGTGATTTTGCTGTGTTGGCACTGTTGGCAGTTTCTTGTTACCAAACTGCTTTCGAATTTCAGCTTTTGGAATAGGAGGACACTGTGTAACTGTAACTTTAGGTCCTGCCTTTCCCAAGAACTTACTCGTCGAATTTTCAAAGACTTTGCAGATTAAGGATTGATTAACATTCTTAATGGGAAAATCTTTGTCTGAGTAAATTTTATCATCACCAACTAGAGTGTACAGCAAATTCACACTCTCCGGCTCTTCTGCAGGTGAGGACTCAGTTGCAACAGTCTTAGCGGGTTGAACAGGGGGATCACATAGAATGTGATTCTCAAGAGGTATGTCCTCATTTTTGGCTACCGCATCAGACTTTGCTGGGACAGTATCGTCAGATTCATCATCAGACGAATCAGCATCCTCAATCACAACTGGAGGATCTTGATTCTGTTCAGCACTCACAAATGTATCTGCTGACACATCCGAATCTGAGGATACTTCCTTTTGGTATCCGAGCCCTGCAGCAAACTCCTTAACATCTAGAGGCACAGAAGGTTCAAAGAAAACTCTGTCCTCTTCATCAGGCATGGCGTCATAATTATGTCTCACTGGTGGTGGACACTTCTTGTACCCTATGCATGTGACATCTCTCTTTTCCTTCTGAACGTCAATGATGTGATCTAACACATAGCTAGAACTCAAATAACTGTCTAGCTTGAGTTTGATCGCATCACTTTCGGTTTTCACACAAGCCATCTCTTTTTGCATACTCTCAAGGCGAGATATATACAAATTAATATCAGTTTGTTTTCTTGAAACCATTTTAGTCAGTTCTGTTTTATCCTTCTTTAATGTTTCAATTACTGACTTAAATTCTTTTTCATGGTTTTCATAAAACATGTTGGCTTCTGTGCATTTAGAGAGGTCCACAGTCAATTTCTGATTGTGGATGAATGTCACATCATATTTCTCTTGCAAAGCGTCATGCTTACTTTGCAAGTCACTCAGATTCTCATTCACAATAGTATGTTTGTCTTGCAAGTCAAACAAACTAGCTTGTAAAGCATCATGTTTGTCTTGCAACTCAGACATACTTTTCTCAAGATCAGCACATCTATCATGCAACCTAGCACATTCATCACAATTAACAGCAATGGGTTCATCGACACATACCTGACTTGATGAACCGTCGACATTAGCCATAAAGGCTGAATGGAGAGAAGACGAAGAGTAAGCAGCTTGATCCACCAGAATAGATCTTCTTTGAGTTTCTGCTACAGCTTCCCCCAAGAGTTCATCAATGTCAATATCATCCGAAACATTAGATGTCTCTCCCACATGATCATCACCAGAGTTGGATGATTCTTCATCAACACTCCTGCTGTATCCAGAGGAGTCTTCATCTTCAGACGATTCATCACCACTGGCAGAAGATTCTCCACCACTGGTGTGAACTAGCTCCTTCACAATCTGAGCAAAACATGCTGTTCCATCAGGAGCATCACCACCCAACTGGATTGACCAGTCACAACCTTCATCCACCTGAACTGCAAGTGCTCGGTTGGTTTGGTTGTTGACAGGCACCAATGTACGATCATTGTTTCTGTTCTGCTGGTTGCCTTGGTTCCTGAAGGGGTTTTGATTCCCGTGCTGAGCTGGCTTTGTACATTCCCGTTTAAAGTGGCCCCGTTCACCACAGTTGAAGCACTTAACAGCTTGCTTATCAAACCCATACTTGGTGTCTCGCTTACTTTCCAAGCTGGTTCTGCCAGTACTTTCCATCCAATCCTTTGCTCTTCTCACAGCACTCGCAAAGGCCCACTTGATGTCCATCAAGTCCATCTCTTCCTTATCAATCTGCCTGTAATCTTCTTGTGTCAGATTAATGTTTCCAATCTGACCTTCTATCAACCCACAGTACGCGCTCACTACAGTGTTAAGCAGCTCCATGTGTTCCTTAGCTACTTCTACACTGATTTTAGAAAAACTTGAAGTGTCAAGCTGTACTGTATTTGGCTTTGATTGTTGACCTGCAGCAGATGATGTTCCTCCATAACATGCATATTGTGGTTGTTGAGCAGGAGGAGGAGGAGGTGGTTGTATTGGATTTCCATACAGATCTGTGGTTGGAGACGGCTTTACAGGAACTTGCACTGGATTGCCATACATATCAGTGCTTGTGACAAACGCCGTTTGAAGTGGAGCATGTGAACCGGCTTTTGCAGATGACGTAGTGGAGGTGCCATAATACATCTCTGGATTCTGTGGCACTGCAACTCTCTTTGCCTTCAACGTCTCTTCCTGATCCTTGTTCTCCAGAAGCTGCACGAAATCGTTGATATTTGTAGTTCTCAATGTTCCGTTGTACTTCAAGATTTCCAGGAAGTTATTCCATTGAGGAGGCAATGCATCGGCAAACTTCTTTACCACCTCTGTTGGAGTCGTTGTGACTTCAAAGTTGGTCAGCTCAGTAAGCAGGTGATAGAAACGGCTTGTCATATCTCCCAAGGACTCCTTATCCATACATGTGAAGCCATCGAATTCTTTCTTCAGTAGATCTCGTCGTAGTTGACGTGTGGCTTCATTACCTACTCCTCTTGTCTTCAATGCATCCCACAGCTTCTTCGTAGTCTTGAAACTGACGAACTGATGATAAATATCCTTGCTCAGTGCTTGAGTGAGAATAGCGTATGCTTTCTTTTCTAAGTCATACGTCTTCTTTTGATCCTCAGGAAGATCGGCAAATGTAGCTGTCGAAGAAGCAGCAACCTCGATAGTTTGATCGAATTCCGTAGTGAACCGCAACCACAACTCTGTATTTTGACCAAGAATGTACGTATGGAAACGATCAACCCATCCCGGATATTCATGAAGATGCATCAACTTTGGAGGCCTGTTCAAACTTCCGGTTTCACTTTCGCTTAGAAGAAGACTTTGAATACTCGGAGTTTGATTTGAAACAAACGCCCATTGACCAGTTGGAGTGGCATTTGTTTGTGAGGATGTAGATACCGGAGATTCGGCCCATGATGGAGATTGACTAGTATTCATGTATTTTCCACTGTCTGGAGCCGGACTTCCCCACCAACTCGGATTCATGATAGATAAGCAAAATAAATGCTAAGTAAGAATGATCCGAAAGATAACACAACCGAAAGATCCTGGTCGAAAGATCTGAAATCACAGAAACTTGTTAGCAATAAACTGACCACAGTCGAAGGATCGATTTATTGTTCGAAGGATCAACAGTATTCGAAAGATTACTGTTGACTCTCGAACAATGACTTCGAAGGATTCAAGAGCTCGAAGGATTCCCTTTTGAAAGATCCTTATCTTTCGAGTTAACTCTTTATCTTTCGAATAACAGATCTCGAAAGATTCACCAATACGAAAGATCCTAATCTTTCGGACACTAATCTTTCGAAAAGATTCCTCTGTCGAAGGATATGTTTCAGACTTCGAAGGATGGGTCGAAGGATATAAATCTTTCGAGCCCTCCTTGATCGAAAGATATCGAAGGATGATCTTTCGATGTCGAAAGATATCTTTCGAGAGCTCTGACACAATCTGATCTGATGTGAAAGGTTGGTGAAAAGGTGACAGGGGTTGGTGAAGTTGCTTTCGGCAGAAAGGATGTTTCTGCACAACTTTCCACCAAACTTTTTGACTTTCAAAAATTATACCCAAAAAGGCAAAACCTTATCCTCAAGTTCAGTCACCGGAAACACACCGGAATACCACCGGAAAACACAAAGTTTTCTAAAAACCAATTTTTATGTTACCCAACCCAAACTTGAACACTCCCGTTAAGTTTAGACACGTTTTTACTCAAAGAAAATGCAAGAAACTTAGTAAAAACAGGTGCAAAACCAAGTGTTTCAACACACCAAAACTTGTAAAAACCCGGTTTTAAACAAGGTAAAGAGCGAGGCTCTGATACCACTTGTAGGTCCCTTTTCGTGGAGGATAACGAACCTAAACCTTGTTATACGAACCTACTAGCGAGTGCGGAATCCAAGCTAGCAAGCAAACCGAGTTAGTAGCAAGTAGAGAAACAAACACACAAAGATTCACCGATTAACACTAGTCGTATTAATGCAAATGAAGGGTTCGGTTACAAGCACAATGTTTACAAATCAAACATGTAAACTCTCAAGTGTGTGTGTGTGTGAGTTCCGACAGAATGCTCTCACAGAAACTCTCTATCTTTCTGTCTGTGTGTCTGCTGAAACTCAACACATGCATGGGTATTTATACCCAGCTCAAGATGCTATGTCCGAAGGATTCGACAGATGGTCCGAAGGATCATCTGTCGACCACATGTTACACGAAAGATCAGCATGGACCTCGAAGGATCATCCTTCGAGGTCTAATGGTCGAACCATGGTCGAACCATATCTTTCGATCACCTCGAAGGATCAGGTGTATCCTTCGAGGCTATCCTTCGATCAGAACATCTTTCAAATGTTGTCCAAGTCAAACCGGAGGATGGTTGACTTGGTCAACTTACAACACAAATCAGGACATCGTTTATATCAGACCGAATACAGACAAAGTACAGACACAAGTGCACCAACATTCGTTTAAAACCTAAACGAACAGTTCACGAACATAAACAAACAAACTTAAACAAACATAATTTAATAGCACAAATAAACATAAATGAACATAACTGACAAAAAATAAATGAACATGAAGTAATTCTTTATATAAAATAGTGATTAATTAGATACATTTCGTAAGAAACCGATTTTTAATACTAGAAAGCCTAATTACGAATTACCAATTAGTTATATTTATATAAGTAGTTAAAAAGTTCCTTTTATGTTTAAACGAACATAAGTGAATATAAATGAGCAGGGTCGTTCCAACCTTTTTGAAGGCCCAAGGCGAAATGAAAATTTTGGGGGCGTTTTTCCTTTTTTGATTATTATAAACAAGACTTCTTTATCTGTGTTTGGAACCAAACAAAAATCTAACACAACTATATAAAACATTGGTTTGCTTGTATAGGAAATCAAACAAATCTAAAACAATAAGTTTGCACTAATATCAATAGTTAGCATATTAATTTTCTTTTAATTGGAGGCCTTAGGTCCAATCCTAGTTTACTTATATTATAGGTTTGGCCTTGTAAATGAGCATATCATGAACATAAACAGATGTTCACAAACGTAAATAAACGAACAAAACGTGTGTTCATGTTTATTTGTTTAACGAATTGAACAAAAATATGTGCCCATCTTCGTTCGTTTATTAAATAAACGAACATAAACAAACTTCCCGCCGAACAAATTCACAAACAGTTCATGAACGTTCGATTCGTTTACAAGCCTACTTAAAACCAATTTCAAGTAAGCACATGCACGAGTGTCATGCATTATCACAAGCATCATACCACAAGGGACAAAACAGACAACGTTTTCAACTTGTCACACATTTCATTATTGGTTAATTTACTTAGTAAGAACTATTGGTCTATAATTCTCTTCACACATTCATGAACTTACAGGGAATTTAGAGTATTTCATACTAAATATGCTTTATTCATATGTCGATTATCCAGTTTACAAATGAAGGGGTTGTGGGGTAACTACCACCAACCACCTTCTATTATACAAAATGATACATTATTAATAATAACTTAGGATATCATGCTATCTTAGGTTTAATTCAAATATCACTTTTAACAAGAACTTAAGAAACATGTTTACCAGAGCCGTCCTCAAAAATTCTTAAAAAAAATTTAGGTCCTGTGCGACATATACAGTGGCGAAGCTTGAAAATTTCTACCGGGGGGTTGGAAGTCACCGAACCTAAAAATTCTATATAAGTAAAAAATTTTATATAAAACCGGAGGGTCGAAAACGTATATACCTAAAAAATTCTACACGAAACATACATACATAACACTACTGAGCGAAAAGTTCGGGGGGGTCGGGCGCCCCTCCTGGCCCCTTGAAAGCTACGCCAATGGACATATAAAAGTGAGCCCAGAATTGTAGTTAAGAAAAAATGAAGAGTAAATTGCCAAAATTGTCCCTGAGGTTTGGGTATTTTGTCATTTCATCCAAAAACAACTTTTTTGTACCATATAGTACTTCACTTTTGGGATTTTTTTGCCATTTTCATCCAAACTTCTGACTTTTTTTGCCAAAATCGTCACTAAGATTTGGGATTTTTTGTCATTTTCATCCAAATGTTTGATAGAAAAAATAAAGCAAATTAAATGTTTGGATGAAAATGGCAAAAAATCTCAAAAGTGAAGGACTGTATGGTACAAAAAAAGTTGTTTTAGATAAAAATGACAAACATGCTCGAACCTCAATGACGATTTTGACAATTTACTCAAAAATAAATTAATAAAAAATAGATTTTGATGCTAACAAGTTTTGAACTTGAGACCTTTAAATTATCTTAAAATGGTTTTTTCCATTTTACTACAAACATTTTATGTATAACAAGAGGATGCATATATTCAATATATAATTTAATATATATAGAAGCGCTTATTAAAATCTCTCGGGCTCTTTGAATATTTGGGCCTTGGGTGGCCCTAATGTTTAGTTATCAAATTTATGCAACAATAGACTTCAAGTGGTAATTCACAAGCACTTGATGAAATTATGAAGCGTCACATATAGGGGTGCAAACGAGCCGAGCGGCTCGCGAGCTACTCGAGAAAAAGCTCGAAATGAACCGAGCCTTATCGAGCCTGAGCCGAGCTTGAGCCTCAAAACAAAGCTTGTTTGTTTATCGAGCCCGAGCTCGAGCCTCACATGTGAAGCTCATTAGGCTCGTCGAGCCTTATCGAGCCTTAGTGTAAACGAGCCGGGTCGAGCCGAGCTTATTTAAACTTGTTTACAGGCCGACCTCGAACCTAAAAATAAGTTTATTTAGTAAACGAGCCCGAGCCCGAGCTTTACTTATCGAGCTCGCAAGCCTAAAAAGTCGATTATTTATATTATTTTTATTTAATATACTAATTAATAGACAATAAACGAGCCGAGCCCGAGCCGAACTCGAGCTTGGTAAAATACAAACGAGCCGAGCTCAAGCTTTGAAAACAAAGCTCGAATCGAGCCGAGCTCTCATAAATTAATCGAGCTTGAGCTTGAGCCTAGCCGAGCTAGGGCTCAGCTCGGCTCGTTTGCACCCCTAGTCACATATCATGTTAAATTCTTCGAGATGATATCTACTCCTTAGAGATTATACCATCTGGCTGGAAGGCCTGAAGTTTGACGGCCCGATTTGTATAGACCCTGTGGATTAGTTGGCCCAAAATAAACAAATGCCAGTTTTAAAAACGAATATAAAAAAGTTACAACATATAAGTAGTGAAATAGGAAGCACGTCTGCCGGAAAGGCGGATCAATACAAGATAACTCGACACTCCATACATCATCAACCTCCGGGCCAAGATTCTTTTTAAAACCTTCAAGTGCTGTATAAAATGGGCTTCTAGCTAGCTCATCAAAAGTCTAACCTTAGGTTTGATTACTTCTGTCATTTTAGGACGGAGTTTAAAGCCGAATTCAATGAATTAGTTGAAATGTAATTTTTATGCTTTGTTTTTTATTGCTCAATTAATAATTTTTAGTTTGATTCAAATTGTTACGATTAGAAAAACAAGGTGCTCATATAGTTAAGAATTTATTGCACTCAAATAGTTAAAATCACCGAAACACATATACTCAAATAATAATTTAATTATAGATAAGAAAATGCGATTCATTCAAAAAAAAAAACAATTTGAAAAAAAAAACTTAAAAAGTAGAATTGACATAAAAAACATAGAATTAAAAACACAATATTAAACATATTTAAACTCTAATTTATTTTATCTTTAAATAAAAAACAATAAAAATAATTATAAATAGAATATACATATATATATATACACACACACATCTGTATATATACACACATATTTATATATTTACACATTTATTCTTTTTAATTTTTTACCCTTAAATAAAAAATAAAAAAATAGTTATGAAAAATATATATACATATACACACGTTTATATTATATATATATAGCCATACACATTTATATATTTACACAGTTATTTTTTAGTTTTCTTTTTTACCTTCAAATAAAATAATAAGAATAATAAATTAATAATGTTTGGTACGACAGGAGAGACGAGCGGTACTGATGTTTGGTATTACGGGTCAACGAGGGGAGATGAAGTACAAGTGCCGAGATAGACTGGGTGATTGTGGCGACGATAGTGGTGGTGGCGGTAATGGAGATGGAGGTGGAGAGAAGAAAAGGATAGAAAAGAAATAGTGTGTATAGTTTGTGTATATACAGTGGTGGAGCTTAAACAAGTGGGGGTCGGGTTACCCCCAACCCCAATAAAGCTTCGTCAATAGTGGTAATGTGTGTATATGTAAACTTATAAATGTGTATGTGTATAAAATTATAATGTTTTAAATATGTTTTTAATTGTAAAGGCATTTTAGTAATTTTACATCCATTTAACACCAAAAATTAACTTTTATTCACGTCAGAGACTATCCGAAAAACGAGTGGCAAATGTTTGAGATTATAGGATAATTTTAAAATTATAAGAAGAGTAAACTGCCATTTTGGTCCCTGAGGTTTGGTTACTTTTGCCACTTTAGTCCAAAACTCAAACCTTTTGCATTTGGGTCCCTGTGGTTTCAGTTTTATTGCCATTTTGGTCCAAAAATGAAATCAGGTCGTACTTGTCTTATAAAATCCTGCAATTTTGTCATTTTTCTCAGGGGCAAATCAGGTCATATTTGTATTATAAAATATGGTATTTATTTATAAAAAAGAAATGATCATTTTGCCTCTGCGAAAAATAACAAAATAACCGGATTTTATAAGACAAATATGACCTGATTTCATTTTTGGACCAAAATGGCAATAAAACTGAAACCACAGGGACCCTGTCACACCCCCAAAATCCACACGCGGAGTACCACCGCTTGGGAGCGTGACGTGACCAGGATCAAGCCATCAATCATATCAAACATAGCATTTAATAATATTAAAAGTCATTAAAGTAGTTCATCATGACATGATCGATGTTTCAAAACCAAGCATTGTTTAAGTAGCGGAAGCATTGTTATAAACCCAAATTAAATATACTGAAATGTCATAAGTGTCCAACAAAGTATTACGATCCTTGTCCACAACGACCGGCTCCTCCTTGTGCAAGCTCCATGTACCTAACGATCTGCAAGGCATGTAACAGAATGATCAACAAACTAGTTGAGCGAGTTCACAGTAAGTAAGTGCGTAACAGTAAGTAAAGGGTGGCTCTACTGGGCCGATAGTAAGTTATATAGGTGGGGGCTTCCCATGTTATGTGACCACTAGACTATTCGTATCAACTACTCGTATCATCCCTGTTCTTCTTCCGAGAACAGTAGCGCGTATGGGGTGTACGTAGGTCTTACGTACGTATCCTTCACAACCGAGGATAGGAGACGCGGGGGTGTACGTGGGTTTCACGTACGTATCCTTTGTACCGAGGATAGAAGTAAGTAATGCGTACACGTAGGTTTTACGTGCGTGCCTGACATCCGAGGCAGTAATTGGCATATGACCACGTAGGTGTTATCCTAACCTACGGAACCGTCCTGACATCCGAGGATCATGGTAGGTGATAGTCTAGGAAAAGCATATGTACGTTCTTAGTCAATTGTAACCTTTATCCCATTCCCACGACCCGGGAATCCCATGCCTTAGTAGGAGTGTGAACTCACCTGGGTTTGCTCGGCAGACAATATAATGCTCAAGTATACAAGTAAGGAATCAACCACGTCCTATCATGGTTATTATGAAAGTTAGGTTCGTATGTAGCACGTTTGTATCACTTATGGTATCAAGTATGATCATGGCAAATCACATAAACGTATCAGCAGTTCATATCAAGTAACGAGTCCAAGTAGTCGGCCCAATTAACATAAGCAGTCCAATTAGCAATTATGTAAACAAGTCCAATAACATAACAGTCATAAGGTTGGGCCCGTGACAGCGTAGGCCCAAAACAGTGTACGTGCAAAGGAGGTCTCGAGTCGCAACCAGCAATCTCGAGTCGCAACAGGTGGTCTCGGTTCATCATGGCCCGGTTACGAGTCACAGCCGGAGATTACGAGTCGCAATAGGAGGTTGCGAGTCGCAACTGATGATTTCGGCTCATCATGGTCTGGTTACGAGTCGCAACGGGACTCGCAACCATGGTCTCGGCTTGTGCTGTTGTGGTCTCGAGTGGGGTTCCGACTCGCAATGAGTGATACCGAGTCGCAACCGTGTGTGTAACTGGTTTTCCTGATTTCATGCAGATCGGTTACAATCACATAATAGTTTCCAATTATACTCAACTCAATTAACAGATTTCTAACAATTCGTTTAGCATGATATCGATCAAACAAGGTATTTTATCAAGAACTCTCATGAACCCTAACAATCATATGAACAATTCTTAACAATTCACATGAACATATATCATAACATTTAATCCAAATCGTCTAACACATCGACTGATTGCAAGCATTCCGATTACCGTTTAGCTTATATCATACCATCCGATTTCTTGTGACCCTTGACTATACACATGAGCCGATTAACATCATACAAAACACATATATTCGATTTCATGAGCAAGCCAATTACATGAACATTATCTATCATCGACCCAAACTAATAATATCATACACAACGAGTTTCGGTATCAAGCAATCATCAACATACAAATCATAACACACAATCAATCAATACATAATCACTAACCGGATTAGAGAAGAAACAAGGGTGATTCCGAGTGGGGGTGTTCTTGCCGTCGAGTTCCAAGCGACCGAGAGAGAGGAAGAGTCTAGGGTTGTGTGTGTTTGTGTTGCAAAACAATAAACAAAACCCTTAAACTTGGTTTTGTGTTGCGAGTGGGGGAGTGGGCCGAGCCCATCCGGTTATCTAATGGAAATCCGGTTTCAAAGTGTGGCCCGAAGGGCTTGTGTGACCAGTTATAATGTGCAATCGGGTTTTAGTGTGTGGTTTGGGTTCGTGTACACATAACATACATACACACATAAGGCACATAACATCATAACATTCAATAGCATCACAGCTTGTAAAATCATAACACGTTCACGTATGTTACACAATGATAGGTCTAAAGTTCGAGTTGTCACATTATCCCCAACTAATCAGAAATTTCGTCCCGAAATTTGGTATGCACTCACTGAGGAAGCTAGGTAAGTTATAGCATTCACTGGTTTTCCTGGGGTGTCACATCCTCCCCCCGTTGATCTGGAATTTCGTCCCGAAATTCCGAAGTAGTAGCTTCAGCCTCAGTAGTGGTAGCACTGGTTTCGAATAACTTGGGGTACTTTTCTGTCATTCTGTCTTCGCGTTCCCAGGTGTACTCTGGGCCACGTTTGGAGTTCCAACGAACTCGAACAAGAGGGATTCTCTTGCTTTTGAGGACCTTCACATCCCGGTCCGTGATTTCTACTGGTTCTTCGACGAACTGCAACCGCTCGTCGATAGTGAGTTCCTTAAAAGGAATGATGAGGTTTTCATCTGATAGGCACTTCTTTAAGTTCGATACGTGAAAGACATTGTGAACTGCTCCGAGTTCAGCTGGTAGGTTCAACTTGTAGGCTACCTTGCCAATCTTTTCTAAGATTTCGAATGGTCCGACGTACCGCGGATTCAGTTTGCCCCGTTTGCCAAAACGTACTACACCCTTCCAGGGTGAAACCTTCAATAAAACCCGGTCTCCGACCTCAAATTCCAAAGGCTTTCTACGCTTGTCCGCGTAGGCTTTCTGACGGTCGCGTGCTGCCGCCATGCGTTGCCGTATCTGTGCTATCTTTTCTGTGGCGTCCACTACAATCTCTGGACCCGTAATCTGACTATCCCCCACCTCTGCCCAACAGAGAGGTGACCGGCATTTACGTCCGTACAATGCCTCGAATGGAGCGGCTTGAATGTTGGTATGGTAACTGTTATTATACGAGAACTCCACCAAAGGGAGGTGTTTTTCCCAGCCGTTGCCGAAGTCTATAACGCATGCCCTAAGCATGTCTTCAAGAGTTTGGATCGTTCGCTCAGACTGCCCATCCGTCTGAGGATGATATGCTGTGCTCATGTCTAATCGTGAGCCGAAAGATTTATGCATTGCTTGCCAAAGCTCTGACGTGAATCGTGCATCGCGATCCGAAATAATAGAGATGGGCACTCCGTGCCTCGAAACAACTTCTTTAAGATAGACGTCTGCGAGAGTGGAGAACTTGTCCGTTTCCTTAATCGGCAGGAAGTGTGCAGACTTGGTGAGTCGATCAACTATGACCCATATTGTATCGTTCCCACGCTGGGATCTAGGTAAGCCTGTAACAAAATCCATGGAAATTTCTTCCCATTTCCATTGAGGTATCTTAGGCTGCTGAAGTAGACCAGCTGGCTTCTGATATTCAACCTTGACTCTTGCACAGGTCAAGCATTTCCCAACGTACGTAGCAATGTGGGCCTTCATGCTAGGCCACCAATAAGTAGTGCTGATGTCGTGGTACATTTTATCTGACCCTGGATGTACTGAGTAGCGAGACTTGTGAGCTTCATCCATCACAAGTTCGCGTAAACCGCCATAAAGAGGGACCCAAATCCGGCCCGTTACATAGTAGGCGCCGTCTTCCTTTTGTTCCATTTGTTGTCGTGAGCCGCGTAAGGCTTCAGCCTTGATGTTTTCGGGCTTCAATGCTTCTACCTGAGCATTTCGTATCTGTGCTGGAAGGTTAGACTGGATTGTAAGCTGTAGCGCTCGCACGCGCTTCGGTAAAGTGTCCTTTCGACTCAGAGCGTCAGCCACAACATTGGCTTTGCCTGGATGGTACTTGATGGCGCATTCGTAGTCGTTAAGTAACTCGACCCATCGTCGTTGACGCATGTTCAAATCCTTCTGCTTAAAGATATGTTCGAGACTCCTGTGATCGGTGTAAATCGTGCACCTGGTACCGTACAGGTAGTGTCGCCATATCTTAAGCGCGAAAACAACAGCTCCCAGCTCTAAATCGTGCGTCGTGTAGTTTCGTTCGTGAACCTTGAGTTGCCGAGAAGCGTAGGCTATCACTTTATCACGTTGCATCAACACACATCCAAGACCCTGGATGGATGCATCACAATATACTACGAAGTCTTCTGTGCCTTCTGGCAATGAGAGAATAGGTGCGCTGCAAAGCCTATCCTTTAGATACTGAAAAGCAGTTTCCTGCGTGTTGCCCCAACGGTAGGTGACACCCTTCTGTGTCAGTAACGTAAGTGGTTGCGCGATCTTTGAAAAGTCTTTGATGAATCTCCGATAATAACCAGCCAAACCCAAGAATTGGCGTATTTCTGTCGGTGTACGCGGCGCAGGCCAGTTTCTGATCGAATCTACCTTGGATGGATCGACGTGAATCCCGTCCTTGTTTACCACGTGGCCTAAGAAGTGGACTTCACGAAGCCAGAAGTCGCATTTTGAAAGCTTGGCGTACAGCTGTTCCTTCCGAAGGAGTTCCAATATAAGGCGTAGATGCTGCTCGTGCTCTTCCTGACTCTTGGAGTAAATCAGGATGTCGTCGATGAATACAATGACGAACTTGTCGAGATAGGGTTTGCACACCCTGTTCATAAGGTCCATAAATACTGCAGGTGCGTTCATAAGTCCGAACGGCATAACCAAGAACTCATAGTGACCATAGCGAGTTCTGAATGCTGTCTTAGAGACATCCTCCTCGCGGACTCTCAGTTGATGATATCCTGACCGTAGGTCGATCTTGGAATAGTAACACGACCCTTGCAACTGGTCGAATAAGTCGTCTATGCGTGGAAGAGGATAACGGTTCTTCACCGTCACCTTGTTCAGTTCCCTGTAGTCTATACACATCCTGAACGTACCGTCTTTCTTTTTCACGAAAAGCACTGGAGCTCCCCAAGGCGAAGAGCTTGGACGGATGAAGCCCTTTTCCAAGAGCTCTTGTAGCTGTTTTGACAATTCTTCCAATTCTGATGGAGCTAGACGATATGGTGCGCGAGCTATGGGTGCTGCTCCTGGAGCGAGCTCGATCTGAAATTCGACCTGACGATGAGGCGGTAAGCCAGGTAAGTCTTCAGGAAACACCTGAGGAAAGTCACGTACAATTGGAATATCCTTCAATTTCTTTTCCTTTGCTGATGCGTCTGAAACAAGAGCCAAAATGGCTGTGTGACCTTTACGTAAGCACTTCTGAGCCTTCAAGAATGAGATGATGCCAACCACAGCACCACTCTTGTCGCCTTGAACTTCGAGAGGTTCTTGACCAGAACGAGGAATGCGAATAATCTTTTCACTGCATAAGATCTCTGCCTGGTGTTGGGACAACCAGTCCATCCCAATCACGACGTCGAAGCTACCCAAAACTATGGGAATGAGGTCTATAGAGAAAGCTTGACCAGCTAGGATAAGATTACAACCCTGAACTACGTGCGTGGCTTCTAGACTTTTACCGTTAGCTAACTCTACTACATGTTTGGTGGGTAAAAGTGTTGGTGCACGTTTTAGCAGTTGACACATTTTCACAGACATATAGCTTGTATCCGCACCCGAATCAAACAAAACAGTAACGTAAATATTGTCGAGGAGAAACTTACCCATAACAACGTTGGGATCGTTCACTGCGTCGCCACGACCTAGTACGAATGCACGGCCCCTTGCCTCGTTGCCGTTGTTGTTTCCCCCATTGTTGTTGTTGCCATTGCCCTGATTGTTGTTGTTGTTGTTGTGGTTCCTGTTGAGCTGTGGGCAGTGTCTCTTGATGTGGCCTTCAGCACCACAATTGTAGCATCCCTTGTTGCCCTGTTGTTGGTTAGGCTGAGCGTGAGGCTGCTGCTGATTTTGGTTCGCAGGACGAAGGCTTCTACAGTCTTTGGCCTCGTGACCCATCTTGAGGCATCTTTGACAACGACCCTTGTTACACTGACCGTTGTGGTGCTTGTTGCAGTTGTTGCACTTTGGGAGATTTCCGCGATATCCACCCTGCCTGTGGCTACCTGACGACTGCTGGTTGGGGCTTTGATAGTTGTCAGTCTTTCGCTGCTGATTCTGGGACTGAACCGAAACTGATGCTTTGCTTGAATCCCCCTCCCATTTCCTCTTGTTGTCACTGAGGGTAACGGGAGTAGCTGAAGGAGTGACTGTAGTAGTAGCGCTGGCACGCTTAGGCAGTTTATTCTGTTCCACTGCCTGATCGGTGATGCGATGAGCGAGGCGTTGGATTTCCTGGATGTTTTCGAGGTT
This sequence comes from Helianthus annuus, assembly GCF_002127325.2. Taxonomy (NCBI): domain Eukaryota; kingdom Viridiplantae; phylum Streptophyta; class Magnoliopsida; order Asterales; family Asteraceae; genus Helianthus; species Helianthus annuus. Next base: position 155,566,868 of record NC_035445.2, read on the forward strand.
AGCCGACGTCACGTGGCTCTGAATTTCTGGCGCCAATCCCTTGAGATACAACTCAATGCGCTTGTATGGAGGGTCTACCATAGTTGGACACAGAACGGCCAGCTCATTCGACCGTTTAGTATACGCTTCGATTTCCGATCCAACCATCTTCAGGTTATACAACTCGTCTTCCAGCTTGTGAATGTCTTCACGCGTGCAATACTCACGCTTGATGAGTTCCTTAAAATCGTTCCATGGGGTGGCGTTAGCAGCTGCCAACCCAAGAATCTGCACCTGCGCGTTCCACCAGGTTAGCGCGATTCCTTCCAAGGTGCCAGTAGCAAACTTGACCTTGCGAGCCTCAGGGCACTCGCACATCTCGAATACTGATTCTAGCTTCTCGAACCAGTGGAGGAGTCCAACCGCTCCTTCTGTGCCGTTGAAAGAGTTGGGACGGCAGTCCATGAAGTTCTTGAAAGTGCAGACAGGCTGCTGCGCGTGTTGACCTATTGTGTACGAATAGGACGAAGTTAAATACAAGAGTGAATGTAGGATCTAAGGATCCTAGTGTGTGCCTATACTGCAGGATATACTACCTGCTTGAGCTGCTGCAACTGCCGCAGCAACTTGGGCTTGTACAAGAGCCTCTAACTGAGCTTGTGTCATGTTAATTCTTCCAGCCATTGATCTTCATGTCAAAGGCGAAATAGGTGAGAAAAGTTCGCGAATAGTGTGATGACAGAAAAGCGTAAGCACGTAAGGGTTCTTAAGCAATAGCAAATAGTGAGCATTGTAGTCTAAGCATACCACGAGCAAAGTTCTAAGTAATTCTAGCAAGTAGGCAATAAACATAAACCTTATTACCTAAAATGTCGAGTCTTGCACGTGGAGCGAAGCGTCGTTGTGGATCGTTGAGAGCACTGTTCTGGTTATAGTCCGGTTTTAATAAAAACGTTTTCCCATATTAAAACCAAGTTCTCTATAACCAATGGCTCTGATACCAATCTGTCACACCCCCAAAATCCACACGCGGAGTACCACCGCTTGGGAGCGTGACGTGACCAGGATCAAGCCATCAATCATATCAAACATAGCATTTAATAATATTAAAAGTCATTAAAGTAGTTCATCATGACATGATCGATGTTTCAAAACCAAGCATTGTTTAAGTAGCGGAAGCATTGTTATAAACCCAAATTAAATATACTGAAATGTCATAAGTGTCCAACAAAGTATTACGATCCTTGTCCACAACGACCGGCTCCTCCTTGTGCAAGCTCCATGTACCTAACGATCTGCAAGGCATGTAACAGAATGATCAACAAACTAGTTGAGCGAGTTCACAGTAAGTAAGTGCGTAACAGTAAGTAAAGGGTGGCTCTACTGGGCCGATAGTAAGTTATATAGGTGGGGGCTTCCCATGTTATGTGACCACTAGACTATTCGTATCAACTACTCGTATCATCCCTGTTCTTCTTCCGAGAACAGTAGCGCGTATGGGGTGTACGTAGGTCTTACGTACGTATCCTTCACAACCGAGGATAGGAGACGCGGGGGTGTACGTGGGTTTCACGTACGTATCCTTTGTACCGAGGATAGAAGTAAGTAATGCGTACACGTAGGTTTTACGTGCGTGCCTGACATCCGAGGCAGTAATTGGCATATGACCACGTAGGTGTTATCCTAACCTACGGAACCGTCCTGACATCCGAGGATCATGGTAGGTGATAGTCTAGGAAAAGCATATGTACGTTCTTAGTCAATTGTAACCTTTATCCCATTCCCACGACCCGGGAATCCCATGCCTTAGTAGGAGTGTGAACTCACCTGGGTTTGCTCGACAGACAGTATAATGCTCAAGTATACAAGTAAGGAATCAACCACGTCCTATCATGGTTATTATGAAAGTTAGGTTCGTATGTAGCACGTTTGTATCACGTATGGTATCAAGTATGATCATGGCAAATCACATAAACGTATCAGCAGTTCATATCAAGTAACGAGTCCAAGTAGTCGGCCCAATTAACATAAGCAGTCCAATTAGCAATTATGTAAACAAGTCCAATAACATAACAGTCATAAGGTTGGGCCCGTGACAGCGTAGGCCCAAAACAGTGTACGTGCAAAGGAGGTCTCGAGTCGCAACCAGCGATCTCGAGTCGCAACAGGTGGTCTCGGTTCATCATGGCCCGGTTACGAGTCACAGCCGGAGATTACGAGTCGCAATAGGAGGTTGCGAGTCGCAACTGATGATTTCGGCTCATCATGGTCTGGTTACGAGTCGCAACGGGACTCGCAACCATGGTCTCGGCTTGTGCTGTTGTGGTCTCGAGTGGGGTTCCGACTCGCAATGAGTGATACCGAGTCGCAACCGTGTGTGTAACTGGTTTTCCTGATTTCATGCAGATCGGTTACAATCACATAATAGTTTCCAATTATACTCAACTCAATTAACAGATTTCTAACAATTCGTTTAGCATGATATCGATCAAACAAGGTATTTTATCAAGAACTCTCATGAACCCTAACAATCATATGAACAATTCTTAACAATTCACATGAACATATATCATAACATTTAATCCAAATCGTCTAACACATCGACTGATTGCAAGCATTCCGATTACCGTTTAGCTTATATCATACCATCCGATTTCTTGTGACCCTTGACTATACACATGAGCCGATTAACATCATACAAAACACATATATTCGATTTCATGAGCAAGCCAATTACATGAACATTATCTATCATCGACCCAAACTAATAATATCATACACAACGAGTTTCGGTATCAAGCAATCATCAACATACAAATCATAACACACAATCAATCAATACATAATCACTAACCGGATTGGAGAAGAAACAAGGGTGATTCCGAGTGGGGGTGTTCTTGCCGTCGAGTTCCAAGCGACCGAGAGAGAGGAAGAGTCTAGGGTTGTGTGTGTTTGTGTTGCAAAACAATAAACAAAACCCTTAAACTTGGTTTTGTGTTGCGAGTGGGGGAGTGGGCCGAGCCCATCCGGTTATCTAATGGAAATCCGGTTTCAAAGTGTGGCCCGAAGGGCTTGTGTGACCAGTTATAATGTGCAATCGGGTTTTAGTGTGTGGTTTGGGTTCGTGTACACATAACATACATACACACATAAGGCACATAACATCATAACATTCAATAGCATCACAGCTTGTAAAATCATAACACGTTCACGTATGTTACACAATGATAGGTCTAAAGTTCGAGTTGTCACAGACCCAGATGCAAAAAGTTTGAGTTTTGAACTAAAGTGGCAAAATTGACCAAACCACAGGGACCAAAATGGTAGTTTACTCTTATAGGTGAAATTGCAACAAACCACATGGATTATTCGGATATTGTTTTCTCTAAATTATCCTACATATACAAAAAGGAGTTGAGGGAATAGTGTCAGGCAGCTTGCCTGGCACTTCCCTATTGGACCACCCATTTTTAATTTAATTTTATTCTCAGCCTAAAATTACGGTTTCGTCCTTCGTTTAAAATTACGTTTTTGCCCCTAATTCAAAATAAAATTATATTTTTGCACTCGCTCAAAATTTACGCTTTTGCCCTCAGTTCAAAAACTCATTTCTAATTCTACTCCCAATTTAAATTTACGGTTTCGCCCTCCGTCTAAAATTACGCTTTTGCACACCCCCCCCCCCCCCCCCCGCAAAATACAAATATGTTTTGCCCCTAACTTGAAATTACGATTTTGCCCCCAACTCAAAATTACGTTTTTTATCCACAGTTCAAAATAAAATTATGTCTTCCCCATAGCTCAAAATTATGATTTTGCCCTAAGTTTAAAATTATATTTCTCCCCAGTGCAAAATATTTTTACGATTTTGCCCTCTGTTCAAAATTGTGATTTTGCTCCCATTTCAAAATTTACTGATTCTCCCCCAGTTAAAAATTATGATCTTGCCATCGTTTTACTTTTTTTTTCTTTTTTTTTTTTTGCAAAACTATAGTACTGTTTTATTTTGCTTGGTTGACTCAATCTAACTTTTATTGTGTCAAACAGTTGTCTAACACTCGTTCATTGGTCCTGACAAATTAGTATTTTACCTCAGCTCAAAATTACAGACCTGTTATTGTTTTATTTTTTTTTATCAAAATTATGGTAGTGTTTTCGTTTAATTGGTTGTCTCGATGTATTTTTTTAGATCGTGTTGTAAGTAGTATGTACAAGTAACCTAAATACATGCATACATGTTATGAAACTAAGAAATATTTGATTTAACGCCCTGCAACGCGGGCGAGCATATGTGTAATTTGTATTCGTTCAGGCATGCCTGGTGCATGCTTATTTGTCCTGAAAATTTTCAATTTTGCTCTCAATTTAAAATTATAGTCTTTCCATCGTTTTAGTTTTGTTTAGTAAAAGTATGATAGTGTTTTTGTTTTAATTTATTGACTCGATGTAATTTTTTTAGATCGTGTTTTGAGTAGTATGTACAAGTAACCTAAACACAGACATACATGTTACGAGAGAAAAATATTCGGATTATTGCCCCGCAACGCGGGCGAGGCAAAAACTAGTTAAAATACAATTTGGAGTAAACTGTCATTTTGGTCCCTGTGGTTTAGGCACTTTTGCCATTTTAGTCTAAATCTCAAACATTTTAAATCTGGGTCCCTGTGGTTTCACTTTTATTGCCATTTTAGTCCAAAATCCCAAAACCTCCTATTTTGACTGTTGAAAGCTGATTGTTTTGTCCTTTTGTGCAAGGGCATTTTGGTCATTCTGATTTTTATATTTAAAAAAAATATTTTAATAATTCTAATAAATTAAAACAAAATTAGTTATAAATTATATAATATATATAACTCTCTCTCTCTCTCTCTCTAAAACACACATACTCTCTCTCTCTCTAAAACACACATCCTCACCACCATCTCCGACCACTTATCGACGACGGAACAATTGAACAACATAGACTCTGAATCTTCCATAAACACCCATAATCACCACCGACGACGGCTTCTGAATCTTTGGAACTGTTGAACAACACAGAGCTGTGCATAAACACCTACAATCACACTGCCGTGGGCCGGCGGTGGTTCTCTGCTTCCTGCCGTCGATCACCACCAATTTGTCGGAGAACCACCACCTCCTTCATCTGAAACGTCAACCACAACGGGCCAAAGAAAATAGATAGATCTTCACAGATCTTAAAGACAAGAGAAGGAGATGACGGGTTGAAATGCTTACCGGACTGACTTGGGTTTCAGCCGCCGGAGGCGTCACCGGACGGCGATTGCCGTCGTCATCATCAGCGACATCAACATCGTGAAACCCCATCACCTGTAACTCTACGGTCTTCAGAGACGACACAGGCTTCGCCGGTTCTCTCTCTTCCATCTCTCTCTCTCTCTCTCTCTCTCTCTCCTCTGATTTCGTTACCGTGTCGTCGCTACCGGTCTAATTTGGGTGTGGGTGTGTATGGAGAGGTGGTTGTGGGTTCCCGTCGGCACAAGAACGGCCGCCGGACGGCAGGATTCTGCTCAAGTCGTCGGGGCTCAGTCGAGAGTGAGAGAGAATGGCAGAGGGTGTGGTGGATGTGGTTTGCAGAGAAGAACAATAAGGTTACGGTTTTGTTATGAAATGAGAAAGATGAGAGAGAGTGTGTATCTGTGTTTTAGTGAGAGAGAGAGAGAGTTATATATATTTTATATAATATATAATTAATTTTGTTTTAATTTATTAGAAGAGTAAATCAGAATGACCAAAATGCCCTTGCATAAAAGGACAAAACAATGAGCTTTTAACAGTCAAAATAGGGGTTTTTGGATTTTGGACTAAAATGACAATAAAAGTAAAACTACAAGATTCAGATTTAAAAAGTTTGAGATTTGGACTAAAATAACAAAAATACCTAAACCACGCTGACCAAAATGACAGTTTACTCTACAATTTGAAAAGAATACACACACATAATTGAGTGGCAAAATGGTAATAAAAGTCGTGGCACGATGGAGAGAGGAAGCATCTAATAAATTAATGCTTGGAGGACCAGACCACCACTCTTTTATATATATTCAACCTCACATCATCACCATACTCGCTGATTGAGTTGTGTAACCCTTTATTCTCCAGCATTCATCTACCCTACCATGGCCGATCAACTCACCGATGATCAGATCTCCGAATTCAAGGAGGCCTTCAGCTTGTTCGACAAAGATGGAGATGGTCAGCTTCCTTTTTTCAGATCCAATATTCCTTTTTATCACTTTTCTTCTATATTATAAACTATTCTTATGTTTAGATGTTTAAATCCGTTATGTTTGTTACAACCAACCAACCGGTTTTAGGATCCTTGTGTTGTATTTCACCCTCACATGTTTGTTTTTCAGATCTGGATTTTTTTTTTATATTTGTGGTGTTTGACTTTTGAGATTTTAGGTCAATTTTGTGATTTGGGGGAAATTTTCATGGCAAGATGTGTGCTAAATTGAAGAGTGTTATGGATTTGTTGTTAAATTGTTACTGATTTTCATCTTGTAGGTTCTTTTCTTGTTAGAATTTAAGTGTTTAGTGTGGGTGATTTTATTGGTATTTTTTTTAGATCTGTTAGGTTTTTATGAGTGTTTGTTTTAGGGCTGTATAGGCTAGAAAAGATCAGTTTAATCTGATTGTTTATTATGGTCTGTATTTTGTTTATGGTCTTGATGATTTATTAGTAGTGTGACAACTTTTCAAGCATTGGTTTTTGACAAGAATTATGAATGTCTGTATGAGTTTGTAGGCCAAATGTTAATTTTTCATTAGTTTTTAGTTGATTTTAGGTTGTAATATCATCCTTTTTTTGTAATGGTTTCAAAAGTGACATTTGAAGGTGTAATGAGTTAGATTAATGTATCCTATGGGTTAAAATACCGCCTAAATCGAGTAATTATAACTCGTTGCCGTAGCTAAATTTGTTTTTGTTTGGCCCATACTAGCTAAGTTTGACCTGTTTTAGCTAAACCTTTTTTTGTTGGGTCAATTTAAGTTAAAACTCAGCGCAAATTAACCAAATTTGACCCGTTGTTGTTTTAGCTAAACTTGTTTTTGTTTGGCCCGTATTAACTAAATTTGACCCGTTGTTGTTTTAGCTAAACTTGTTTTTGTTCGGCCCGTTTAACTAAATTTGACCCGCTGTCGTTTTAGCTAAATTGGTTTTTGTTTGGCCCATTTAAGCTGAACACAATCAATATCAACTGAATTTGACCAGTTTTTCTAGCTAAATTTGTTTTGGTTTGGCCCATTTAAGTTGAAACATGTTATTGTTTTATCTTAGTTTGATTTTTTTGGCCCATTTAAGTTGAAACACAGCCCAAATCAACTAAATTGGACCCGTGTTGTCGTTTCAGCTAAATTTGTTTTTATTTGGCCTGTTAGACTGTTTTGAGTTAAAACGCAACCCGAATCAACTCATTCATAAGTGAATACATCAAACTTACCACATATTATTCTCGAATGATATTTTTACAGGTTGCATCACCACCAAGGAACTCGGAACAGTTATGAGGTCTCTCGGCCAAAACCCAACCGAAGCCGAACTTCAAGACATGATCAACGAGGTGGACGCCGATGGCAACGGGACAATCGACTTCCCAGAGTTTCTCAACCTGATGGCTCGCAAGATGAAAGACACTGATTCCGAGGAGGAACTCAAGGAAGCCTTTAGGGTTTTCGACAAGGACCAAAACGGTTTCATTTCTGCAGCCGAGCTCCGCCACGTCATGACTAACCTTGGTGAGAAGCTGACCGATGAGGAAGTCGATGAGATGATTCGTGAGGCTGATGTGGACGGTGACGGCCAGATCAACTACGAGGAGTTTGTCAAAGTCATGATGGCGAAGTGATGATGTTTAATTTGGAAATTGGGTTTTTTAAAAAAAGATGAAGAAAAAAGGAAGATGAATCTGTTTGTGGGTTTGGTTCATTTTCCTGTGTTTAGTGTTTGTTTGGGTGCTTTTGGTTTCCACTTTGTTTTCTATGTATTTTGGTGAGTAGGTGGGGTTAGTTTCTTCTTCTTCTTTTTCTTATTGGTTATGAACCTAGAACAATTTGGAGTATTTTACTTCTTTATTAATCAATTGAGTTGTTTTCTGTTAGTGTTGTATGTTTATTTCATGGTGTTTTCTTCAAGATATGCCCAACATGAGTCGGTTGTGGTTGTTAGGATTCGAACTTTGAGAGATCTTCATGTTATTAGGTTATACTAAACAATGTTTTGTACTTTATACTGTAAAAGGCAGAGGTGGAACCTAGGGGATAAAAAAAACACGCATTCTTCGTCTCGAAAACATTTATCTTTAACTTTGTTTCCCTATACTTTTCATATTTCGCAATCTTTTCATTTTACGTTTTGTTATAATTTTTGTGAGTTAATACGGCGCAACGTGTCTGTGTGGTTCAACGTTTTAACGTTTCGTTTTGCGCTTCCTTCAAATTTTTGCAGGTTAACAAGGCGCAACATGCGTGTGTGGGTTTAACGTTCTTACGTCGTCTATTTTTTCCCGTTTAACAAGTTTGTCGCAATACGTGGGTCCTAAATCGACTTAGTTGTTATTTTCTTTATTTTACGTTTTGGTCTAATTTCTTCGCATTAACACGTCATAGCTTCAGCGTTGGTGGTTCCTGACAGTGGTGTGACATTGGTGCTATTTGGCGCGGGTTTACGTCCTCACCGCAGCGCGGGGCGGAAGAGTGGGGTGGGGGGGGGGGGGCTTAATACTAGTTAGACTAAATTTCTGAGCATAAACCCTCCAAACGCCTCTAAATGAACAGGAATATCTGGACGAGTTAAATCCTCACGAGGATAGACGATCCGTAGTCATGTGATACTTTAGGATCAAAAGCTATTGCAATACCATTAACAAAGCGATTTCTAGCGAAATATTCGGTAATGGAGGCAACTTACGTTGATTTAGGGTTGGATTGTATACATATAACTTATCAGGCCCCTCATGACACAAAAGGAGACCGTTTACATGAATGCTAATGAGGTAGTGGTGGAGTAGTTGGGAAAAGATTTGGTGTTCCTTGTGACTCCGATTTGATTCCCACTCTCCTCATTATTTTTTGTGGTATCCAGGTGAAGAGCGAATACGGGTGGCGAGCCAAGGGGCTGGTGGCGTTCGAGTAGTCGACCTTGGCCATAACGCCCGGTGTCACGATGGTTGGCACGTCGTTCCTTGCCATCCAAAAAAAAGTAATTTTTAAAATTTATCTTTTATTTTTTTAAACTTCACACATCTCATCCATCATTTTTATCTTTATTTTTATCATATACTCTTATTTCATTACATTTCTCATTTGTATACACTCATGATATTATTTTGATGGATGAATAGTAGTTTTTCATATATAAAAGCTGCGACAGCAATTTTTCAAATTATAAAAACAGGGTATAATCATGGTGGTTCTAATATGAAGTGTGATAAATGATAAATTTTAGACATTTACCTTAGGTTTTAAAAATGAGAAAGGTATGTGAGAGTTGTTGTGAATGCTCTTACTTCCCATTCCCGTGTTTAATTAAGATTCCCTATTTTCTCACTATCCATCTCTTTTTCATACTTTGTTACGCTTTGTTCCCGAGTTTATTTAAGTGAAAAGAAAGGAAGTGGAAGGAAATACAAGAATGTTGTGTTTCAAAGATTATTATTTTTTGAAAAGATAACGTAGGTAAGAATGGTTGAATTGAGCTTTATTTTGTTGTTGATCTAATTTTCTAAGTCCTTATAACCCATCTAGGTTTTGATTTAGTTTAGATTTCAGGTTGGTTTAGCGATGATGACGCTGTATTTAACAACACAAGAAGAATACTTAACATTCAAATAAATTCATGGATGTTCTTAAGACGCTTCAAAATTATGGCAAAGTCTTGTAGACAATAAAAGAACTCTTTACAAATTTGTATAAATAAGTTGATATTCTATAAAAGTGTTATTGTTTTCATGAAAATGTTAATTATAGTTATCTAAAAAAACTGATACATAAACTTCAGTTTATAAAAAATTAAGAGTTTATACTTTTAGTAAAAGATTCATAATGTACAAAGATGTCAAAGTCCACATGAGCATAAACGTCATATATAAAAACTAAAAAGCATTAAAGTTCCAGATATTTTGAAAACAGTTGTATTTTCCTAAACAAAAGATGTTAATGTGCATAATAGTTGGTCATACCAACACTTCAAGAAAATAATGGCTCTTTATTTGTATGTCATCAAACAAATCATACATCCATGTCAAAACAATAATGCTTACAGCCTACTTTATGACATTTAGTGCAATATATAGAGCTTAACAAGCCAACTCTGTGTGTTTCAGTTTGTCAGTTTGTCAGTTTGTGTGTGTGTATTTGGACTAACTGGAATCATCAAGAACCAAACTAATGAAACCCATAGGTGGATTAACAAACCCTGCTCATTTCACCTACATGGCAAGTATTATACACAGCCATCATCAAAACAAAACCCGCATAGCATACAACACTTTCGTTCTACATTAACTCTAATCAAGTCCTTTGTCTTACCCTCCTGCTATCTGAATCTCCACCGTCTGAAAGCTGACCACAAACGCTCTGAGTTTTACCACCACCGTCACTGCTATAGCCTTGATCGCAACCAGCAACCGTCTTCAGAATCTCCGATTGCAATGATGGGTGGTTCGCTTTCAGATACTCGAACCCGTCTGATTGCATAACGGCTGTGCCATTGTAACAAAATTAATATGAAGGCGCCAACATAGAATTACAAATGGGTGATATTATAGCGAGTAAAATGCGATTTTCGTCCCTGAGGTTCGGCCAGTTTTGCGAGTTTCGTCCAAAGGTTTGTTTTTCTGCATCTGGATCCAAAAGGTTTGAAATCTTGCCATTTTCATCCCGGCTTGTAAACTCCATTCATTTTTCTCCGTTAAGTCAGGGGTAGTTCCGTCTTTTTTGCTTACTTAAAGAGGAATTTGGTCCTTTTCACTTTATGTAAAAAGAACGAATACCCCTAAAAAGAACAAATGCCCTTTAAGTTAGCAACAAAGACGGAAATACCCTTGACTTAACAGAGAAAAATGTATGGAGTTAACGAGACAAACGAAAATGGCAAGATTTCAAACCTTTTGGATCCAGATGCAGGAAAAAAAACCTTTGGACAAAATTCGCAAAGCTGGCCAAACTTCAGGGACGAAAATGGCATTTTACTCTATTATGATAAAACAAAGCTTAAAGACATCATACCTGCAAGGTTTTCTGAAGCAAATTTTAAGCAAATAGCTTTGAGTTCCATAGCATGATAAGTATCCGCAAGTGCTAGAATTCGGCCAACGGAATTTACAGATATATCCTTACAGATACTAGACTCACACATTCGCTTGAGTCTGCACAAATCATACTCGTCGGCAGCAGCTAACAGCTTGGTTAATAACGTATCCGCCAAATAGGATTCACTGGATGCACTAGAAGCCGCCAACACATCTTCATTAAGTTCATCTCTGTATATGAAGTAGAGCATAGCCTGTAGCACAATAACCAAGCTTAAAAACAAATGTGCAGAGAAGCTTTTATGTGAATAATTAATATGGAGTTAAGAAAACAAAAAAAAAATATTATAACAATAATAATCTAAAGAGTAAAATGCCATTTTTGTCCCTGAGGTTTGACCAGTTTTGCGACTTTTTTCCAAAGGTTTGTTTTTCCGCATCTGGATCCAAAAGGTTTGAAATCTTGCCATTTCCATTCGACTAGTTAACTCCCTCCAATTTTTTCTGTTAAGGCAGGGGTATTTTCGTCTTTTTTGTTAACTATAGGGTATTTTCGTCTTTTTCGAATACTTGTACATTATGCTAAATGCTTGTGCATAAAGTAAAAAAGACCGAATTGCCCTTTAAGTTAACAAGAAAGACGAAAATACCCCTGGCTTAACAGAGAAAAACGGATGGAGTTAAGGAGCCGAATGAAAATGGCAAGATTTCAAACCTTTTGAATCTAGATGAGGAAAAACAAACTTTTGGGCGAAAATCACAAAAGATTTAGGAGATTGTATGCATTACCTTAAAAACCTTAGGTTCCATATCGGTAATAACAATCTCATGGTCTCCATCTTGATCAGAGAAATTGGACTGGAAAACATGGGATCTAGCAGCTAATACCAACTTATGGGCATGAAATATTTCACCGGCCACATTGAATGTAACGTCTGAACCTTCCATGTTTTCCAGCAACATACCGAAATTTGATCCAATATCGGATTCGGGGACTTGAATGGAATGTCTAGGGCAATGTGTTGCCGAAACCACCACTCCGACAGTGCAGTTGACTTTCAAACAGTCATCCTTGAGATAGTCTGAGGATTCGAGTAATGCTCGCCTGTAAAAACGCTTGTATCCCCTGAACATGTACATGTGGAATTCATTTAAGTATAAAGATGAATTATACCAAAGATATATGAACTTATAAAAGTTTAAAGTCTTTATAAGTCAAATTATATGCAAGCTCATTCACACAAAACTATATGTGTTGTTCATTCTTCCAGAAGTAACCTTGACTTTTATACTTATTATAACAAGACTTGATTTGTCTTCAGCTGTATCGAAAACAAACTGCTAACTATAAATCTCTAATCATGTGCAAATCAGCCTAAAACATAGTTGTTAATAGCGAATAGCGACAAGGGACCTATATGCTACATAGCAAATAGCGATACACTAGAAAAAGAATTTTCAAAATTTTTATCTGTATATTATATCAAAATACCTTGGTATATATGCTATGTTACATGTATATTTACCAAAAACCTATAAATCCAGCTATTTTATAGCTACATCTAATTGCTATTTACATTAAAAAAAATAAAAAAAATAAAAAAAACCTAACTGTCGCTATTGGTCGCTATGACCCAGATAGCGACACTTGGTCGCCTCGCTACATAGCGCGTTGTAGCGGTCGCTATAGCCGCTATTGACAACTATATCTAATTCTCTATAAGCAAATGTAGGCTGTTCATTTAAAGATAACCTACAGCTGGTAGAATAGTGCAATGTCAAAAATACTTTAGATTGGGTCTTAACTCTTGAAGATGATAACTCAGAGAAAAACATCTCCTAATTCTCTAACTATGATCTAGTCAAAGGCACATTAGGCACTCAGGCAAGGCACATCGCAAGAAAAGGCTCGTGGCAGTCTAAGTGCAATTCCAGCAGAATCCAGATAGATTCTGGCCAAAACCTGGAAATTCCAACCAAACTGGTGGTCTGAAACATCCAAAAGTGTCTTGGAATCAACCTAAAACAGCCTAATACAGTACCCAATTATCAGGTTTTCTATGAAGAAAATTAAGCTTGGTTATAATGTATCATCACAAATCAGTGAATCACTAAGTGATAGCCAAAACATAAACCTCTAAACAAGACCACTGATTAACAAAAGCCAAGTACTACAATTTCTATGTAATCAGTTCAGTTGGAAAAACAGCTATAAATGACCACTACGAACGAAGGTTGTCAAGGCTCACCTAGGCCCACTTTTCAGGCCCAGCACAGCCTTCTCACTTTACTTCAAAAGTCCACTTTCAGGCCCTCAATCGCATTTTTCAGACCACGTTCCAAGGAAATTCCAGCCAAAAATCGTTTAAACAAAGGTCTAGAACAATTATACCAACCTACACAAGCCTAGAATCAACCTAAACTAGCCCTAAAAAAAGCCTAAAACATGTCTAGAATCCCTAAAAACTGTATTTTTATACTATATGCTTCGCCTAAAAAAACCCTTTGCGCTTTCGACAACTATGATTGGAACATTTCATACTAATTTCATACCAAGTTCCTTTGAAAATTCCAGCCAAAGATCGTTTGAACAAGTCTAGAACAATTAAACCAACCCTAAACAAGCCTACAATCAACCTAAAACAGCCTAAACTTGTCCTAAAGAAACCTAAAACAACCTAAACTAGCCCTACAGAAACCTAGAACATGTCTAAAACCCATAAAACTTGTATTTTTATATTATGCGCCTCGTTTATAAAAACCGAGGCCCAAGGCTCACCCTTTGCCCCTTGAGTGCACCTTACGCCTTTGACAACAATGATTGAAACATTCCATACTAATTTCCTAACAATAGAACCCCCCATAACAATTAAGCAACCTACAACAAACACTTGAAACAAAACAGATCACATCAACACACAACAAACCAAAGTCAGTTATAAACATCACCAAATTATACCAACCCTAAACAAGCCTGGAATCAACCTAAAAAACCTAAACTAGCCCTGAAAAAGCCTAATACATGTCTACCCCCCCCCCCCCCCCCTAAAAACTGTATTTTTATACCACACGCCTCACCTAAAAAACCCTTTGCGCTTTCGACAACTATGATTAAAGCATTTCATACTAATTCCTTAACAATATAACCATCAAACAACCTACAACAAACACTTGAAACAAAACACATTACACCAACACAAAACAAACATAACTCAGTTCAAAACTCTCACCACATGCTCCCTCGATACTTCAATGTATACGGCCCGCTCTCCAACGCCCGATCGAAGTGACTATGCACCTTATGCTTCTTCTTCCCACTCTGGTCAACCAAAGTCAACTCAAACAAAGCCCTAACATCCGAACCCTCACTAGTAAGCGCAATGAAAAGCGAAACATAAGTCGAATTATCTTCCGGATTCTTTCCGTCAGGATAGAAATACACAGCCCATTGGTAACCTCCAACCATGAAATTATCACTCGCTATGTGTTTTCCGATCCCCGTGCCTTTTGCTAACGAATAGCCTTGGATTATGAACTGGTGTGAGCCGTTGATTGTTTCGGTTACTGATCGAGAGCTGGTTGGGGAGTCTGTGTTGGAGATTTTATAGGTTTCTGGCATTTTTGTTAGGGGTTAGGGTTTGGGGATTTGAGAGTCATGAAGGTTAGGGTTTGATTGATGGTGGGGATTTGTAATCGAGATGATGATTGAGGATTGAGGATGATGATGATGGTGATGGTGATTGTGATTGGAGTTTTCTAGGGTTTTGATTGGTGTTGAATATTGTTTTTCTTAATTGAAATAAAGGAAAATTTTGAAAATATATCTTTTTTTAAACAACTACTTTTTTAAATTCATCTCGTCTACGGAACTTGAACGCAGATCCTTATCTTCGTGTTTAAGGGCTTTGCGTTTTCGCTAATGAACCTCAGATGGGTGAAAATATATCAGCTAGCTGCGTAGGGTGATACGGCTTACGGGTTCACCTCACACCAATCAATTTCGGGTTTATATACAATGTGTAATAGAAAATTTTCGAATGACATTAGTGTTTTTTTAAGATTGAAATAATTGATTTTATTGAAAAAAATTGACACCACTGTTATGAAAAAAGTATATTTTTAATAAAAAAGTTCAATTTGGCTGAAAATTTTACTTAATAAAGAGAGTAAACTGTCAAAAATGGCCGAACCCCATGGATGATTTTGGCAGTTTACTCTAATAAAAGAAAAAACTTATAGTCTATTAGTTAAGCGATAACGATGATTTTGACATTTTACTCTAATAAAAGAAAAAACTTATAGTCTATTAGTTAAGCGATAATTTTGACGGTTTACTCTAATAAAAGAAAAAAAAAACCTTATAGTCTATTAGTTAAGCTGAATGCTTAATTTTATATGATATATAGTCCATTTTAATCATTAAAGACCATGTATTGTTTTTAACAAAGTTAAAGACCTGCTTAATTAAATAGTATGGAATGTTTAACTTAAACTTAAAAAAAACTGCAAGGGAAGGGACGATTGGATGATATGAAGAGTCACGTGATTCAACAGAACACTTGAACAAAGACGATCCGTGATTGTAACTCAGGGACGATTGACATTTCCCTTTAACGATTTGACAAATAATTCCACAAACCGAAGACGTGGGAGTGATCGTTTCTAAATTTCTGATCAAAGAGGGAGCTAAACATGAGTAAATGTTAGTTTTTTATTCTTTGAATGTGGAATATTTATAAAGTTTATACCAAATGTTAGTTTTTTTTATTATTATTCTTCAAACTTTAAAGCAATTGACACCTTTGCTTGTGGAAGGAGCGGATGCCATCGAGATCCGCAACTAGTGGTTCATCTAGAATTCATAATCGTTTAAAGTATTGCCTAGAAACAATGTATAACTAGTGGTTTTTCTCCGCGCTATGCGGCAGGAGCTCAATTGGTATCGATTCATTTCTTTCCTGTACCAGCATCCGCTATAGTAGCTGAGAGAGAAAACAAAAAAGATAAAGTCGTGATATGCCTAAAAGGATATCAACATGTGTTTTATATCAATCGAAAACTATAAAAGAAGAATACCGGTTCCGATACTATCGATATTGGTACATCAGTTGAAATCGGCTCGATTCGTCACGTATCAATACTAGTATAGTTTACGATTAAAAGGATGTGTTTTTTTAATATTGTTTCGGCACCCGTACAGTTTACAGAAAGAATAAATTACTATTCGTTTTTAGTTTTGATTCAATTTGGTACGGTTTACATAAAGAATAACATGAATCCTAGAGAAAATAAATTATTATATGTATTTTACTGAAAAAAATAAAATACTATATAATACGAATAATCTAGTCAGTTCAGAATTCAAAGATTCGGATTCAATTAACAAAACCGAATTCAGAATTCGATTCAAATAAAAACCCAGTTCAAATATTCATAACCCGAATTCGAATCGGTTTTTTGGACTCCTGTTTAAATAACCCCTATGGCCTATTGTCACACTTTGCAGTTTGCACCAAATTTCTTGCTTTATGACACCAAAAAATCCATAGAAATCTATGTGCTTTTACGCCAAAAATAAATCTAATGTGTTATCATATAAGCAATGCTCTCGGATCCAGAAATCTTTGCAATACTCACAAGTTCATCCGGCTATGTGTCTACGTTAAGTGTTGATTAACATGTACACGTTAACACGTCAATGTGCTTTTGCGCCAAAAATATTTCTAATCTGTTATCATAACAAAGCTCTAGTATCTAACATCCAACCCGAAACAGTCCCTGTAACATCACATTACTGGAACGTCAATGACACGCTTGAAGAAGAATGCCAGTAACATAACAGAAGGCAGAAGAGGTTGTTTGTCTCTGTATCATTTCATTGAACCATCAAAGCATCACCCGTGTTAGTAACTTTTCAAGCTTAAATCGAGGAAGATCTCCATTTAAAAAACTATACTTTTGAATACTAGAAGAACTTAGAGGAGGAGGAGAGATAATGGGGTTGGTATGCAATTTAATAAATATTTAATTTTACTGATGAATTCTCATCATTGTATGCTTTTCAAACATGTACCTGAAACCGGCAACGCGTATATATGTGCTCCTATATGTGATTACCCTCAACTGTTGGGCAAAAAGAATGCGCAAAAACTGAAGAAATATGGCGACCCACTTCAGCAACCGAGGGCATGACTGTAGGGCTGGTCTACAAAAGCAATGCTACAGTAGCAGGCTGAAACAGATGTTTGAATAATCAGGAGTCGACTTCGAAAGCAGGGTTATTTTATGAAAGAACACTTATGATCAGAGCCGTGATACCATTTTGTACATATAAAACTGGAACTAACATGAAAAGTTGAAGCAGAAAATAAACAAAAAACATGTAACACCTAGTCTCCATGAAATTAGTAAAGCATCATGAAACGAACATGTAAAGGTTTTGAACTCATAAAATACAAATTGCCAAATCGCTATTTTAGTTTTTCCCAGACTGTGTCATCTAGGCAGGAGTGTCCATCAATTCTTTTGGCACAAGCCTACCTATCAACTGAACCATGCTTTTGTCTAGTGAACCAGCTGCAATTTGATGTATTAACAACGATAAAGTTGAAGCATCAATTGAGTAACCTCTTCCATCCATTTCATGTAAAAGCATCTCTACATCATCGTAATTCTGGTTCTTCAGATATCCTTGGAGAAGAACATTGTAGGTAACACTATCTGGTGGGCAGCCACTCTCATCCATTTTATGAAACAAGAGCTTTGCTTCCTTTAGCTGACCTTCTCTACAGAGGCCACTAATCATTATGTTAAATGTTCGCACGTTAGGCTGCAAACCTTTTAAAGTTATGTCATGGAAAAGAGTCTTCGCAGTATCAAGCTCCCCACATTTGCTTGCACCTTCAATAAGAATATTGTATACCACGATATGAGAATTTAGCTTGCTATCACCCACCATATGAAACAAAGAGAGCGCCACTTCAACTTGATGGTTGTTGCAAAGGCCATTTAAAATTACTCCATATGTGTATTCATCTGGAATCTGGCCTGCTGCTCGCATCTCATCAAAGAGCTTTCGTGCATCTCCACAACGTCCGACCCTAAACAACCCCTGTAACATGGTGCTGTAAGTCACGATATTGGGTTTCAAACCTTTTATTGTTATTTCATGAAACATATGCATGGCCTCTTCTATTTTCAAACTCTTGCAATACCCATTCACTAAACTGTTATAAGTAACAACATTAGGAACGAGACCTTTAGAAGTAAGTGAATCAAAAATCGACTTTGCTTTGGTCATTTCACCTCGTAGACAGTAACCATCTATAAGTGAATTGTATGTCACGATGTTAGGAACCACACCTCTCTCAACCATGATGTCTATAACAGCCTCCGCTTCATGCACCTTACCTTCCTTGCAAAATGCATCAACTAATATGCTAAAGGTTTGAATATTAGGAGAGATCCTTACATCCTCCTCCATTTCTTTTAGCAGCTTAGAGACCTCGTCCCAACGACATAAGTTACAAAGGCCATAAATCAGAGAGGTGTATGTGATGACATCTGGTTGAATGCCTTTGGCAAATACCATTTCATCGAAAAGCTTGAAAGCATCCTCTATCATTTTGTCCTTGCAAAGACTATCAATGATGGTATTATATGCAACAACATTAGGCTTACAGCCTCTTTCATCCATGAGCCTAAGCAAACCAATGGCAATATCATTGTTTCCAAACTTGCAAAGCCCTTTAATCACCGTGTTATACGTAACTACATCGGGTTCACAGAGTTTGTGCTTAATGAGTTTCTTAAACAATCTCTCGGCATCAACAATCCTGTCTTCTAGGATGAGTCCATCCAAGAGTGTATTAAATACAAACACGTTTGGTACAACAGCTCGTCTGAAGCAAGAAGCTAAGAGTGCAAAACCGTCATTTGTGCGATACAAGTGACAACAACACTTGATGGCAATACTCATAGAGTATTTGTCAACAGGAACTCCAATGGCACACATTTGTTTGAAAAGGTCAAGAGAGCAAGAAAAATGTTTCATTTTGGCAACAGCATTTAACAACTGAGTAAACTTCACAGCAGATGGGAGGGGTTTTCTCTGGATCATTTCATCGAACAGGTTAAAGGCATCATCCAATTTGGTAACTTTTTGATACCTAGATAACAGTCGACGATCCCCATTATTTGAAAAGGAAGTGGAGTGAAGAAGAGAAGCTAAAAGAGTGGATTCTAAACCTAATCTGGAAGACGAAAGAGGGGTTGTTGTTAAAGAATTGGTGATGAGAATACCTGTGAGTTTGAAGAAAGCGTGATGAAGATGAGAATTGGTGCGAATCATCATCATTGTCGCAGCAACCTCCAACGGAGAAGGAAATTGATCGGTATTATTTTCTCCTGTGACCTAACCAACCCTCACCCTCACACTCACACCGGTGTGGTTTGGTAAGAAATGCGAGGAAGTACGCGAAGTTACACATGGTGGTCCGGTGGAGCTTGGGTTTGGGTTGGGCATGAGTGTACACGTGGCTTGGGGTAGACATGGGTTGGCCCACATTCAACACGGTATGGGGAGGCGGGGGTTTGGGGCGTAGATTTGGTGGGCTTCGCTGGGCTGACCCGCTGGGCTATTTGAATATTTTTTAAAACAACAAATTTAATTTTTTTTAATATTTTAAATAAAGAAAATAACATAAAAAAATTCCTAACGTTTATATTTGTTTTTTATCTCTTCTCTCATCTCCACGACTAGTTGCAACTCGTCACCCTCTAGGTGATTAATCAGCTGGAATAGAAATTTCAAATCATCTCATCTTTGTTTCAGGGCATCTCTAGCGGCATCTCTAACTTCTTTCCTCTTTCGTTGTTCGGCCTTTTGTTGTTGGAAGACGTTGAATGTATGTAACTTGCATGCAATGTCATCCAACTGATCGCTATATATTTCCCTACGCGAGCCCGAACTCCCAGCTGAATGCGATGCCGTACTAGATCTTGATTATTTTCTTGGAATGCATACGGGTTGTTCGGGTCATAAGCACGGTTATGAGGATGCATTTTTTCGTTTGTAAAAGGAGAATTGAAGATGATTATAGAAGATGTGGTTGAATGTGGTAAAAATTAGAAGAAAAATGTGAGTTTTAGAGTAAAAAATTAAATTTCTTTTAACATAGCCGTTGGCCAACGGCTAGTATGGTTTATCCATTGAGAGCCCGTCATGTCAGCTTGTCAAGACCGCTCCACGCCCGGCTTGAAACCCACGCCCCAAGGG
Source organism: Helianthus annuus (assembly GCF_002127325.2). NCBI lineage: Eukaryota > Viridiplantae > Streptophyta > Magnoliopsida > Asterales > Asteraceae > Helianthus > Helianthus annuus. The sequence continues at coordinate 155,587,400 of NC_035445.2, forward strand.
CCACGCCCCAACCCAAGCCCTCTCACCCATTTTAACAAATTCTTAGCTTCTCTTAGCAGACCCTTCCGACAAAAGCCACTAATCATTGCGTTATGTGTCCGAACATCAGGTTTCAAACCTTTTACAGTAAGGTCTTGGAAAAGAGCCCTTGCAATATCAAAGCTTCCCACATTTGCTCATTCCATCAATAAGGATATTATACACCACAATATTAGAATTTAGCTTGCTACCGCCCACCGAATGAAACAAAGAGAGCGCCTCTTCAACTTGGTGGTTGCTGCAAAGGCCATCCATGTTAGTAACTTTTCAAGCTTAAATCGAGGAAGATCACTATTTAAAAACTATACTTTTGAGTACTAGAAGAACTTAGAGGAGGAGAGACTGGGCAGAAAGAATGTGCAAAAACTGAAGAAATATGGTGATCCACTTCAGCAACCGAGGGCATGACTCTAGGGCGGGTCTACAAAAGCAATGCTACAGTAGCAGGCCGAAACAGATGTTTGAATAATCAGGAGTCGACTTCGAAAGCAGGGTTATTTTATAAAACTGGAACTAACATGAAAAGTTGAAGCAGAAAATAAACAAAAAACATGTAACACCTAGTATCCATGAAATTAGTAAAGCATCATTAAAACGAACATGTAAAGGTTTTGACTCATAAAATACAAATTGCCAAATCACTATTTTAGTTTCTCCCAGACTGTGTCATCTAGGCAGGAGTGTCCATCAATTCTTTTGGCACAAGCCTACCTATCAACTGAACCATGCTTTTGTCTAGTGAACCAGCTGCCATTTGATGTATTAACAACGATAAAGTTGAAGCATCAATTGAGTAACCTCTTCCATCCATTTCATGTAAAAGCATCTCTACATCATCGTAATTCTGGTTCTTCAGATATCCTTGGAGAAGAACACGGTAAGTAACATTATCTGGTGGAAAGCCACTCTCATCCATTTTAAGAAACATGCCCTTTGCTTCCTTTAGCTGACCTTCTCTACAGAGGCCACTAATCATTATGTTAAATGTTCGCACATTAGGTTGCAAACCTTTTAAAGTTATGTCATGGAAAAGAGCCTTTGCTATATCAAGCTTCCCACATTTGCTTGCACCTTCAATAAGAATATTGTACACCACAATATGAGAATTTAGCTTGCTATCACCCACCATATGAAACAAAGAGAACGCCTCTTCAACTTGATGGTTGTTGCAAAGGCCATCTAATATTATTCTATATGTGTATTCATTTGGGATCTGGCCTGCTGCTCGCATCTCATCAAAGAGCTTTCGTGCATCTCCACAACGTCCGACCCTAAACAATCCCTGTAACATGGTGCTGTAACTGACTATATCAGGTTTCAAACCTTTTCTTGTTATCTCATGAAACAAATGCATGGCCTCTTCTATTTTCAAACTCTTGCAATACCCGTTCAATAAACTGCTATAAGTAACAACATTAGGAATGAGACCTTTCGAAGTAAGTGAATCAAAACTCGACTTTGCTTTGGTCATTTCACCTCGTAGACAGTAACCGTCTATAAGTGAACTGTATGTCACTATGTCAGGAACCTCACCTCTCTCAACCATGATGTCTATAACAGCCTCCGCTTCATCCACCCTACCTTCCTTGCATAATGCATCAGCTAATATGCTAAAGGTTTTAACATCAGGAGAGATCCTTAGATCCTCCTCCATTTCTTTTAGCAGCTTAGAGACCTTGTCCCAATGACATAAGTTACAAAGGCCATGAATGAGAGAGGTGTATGTGATGACATCTGGTTGAATGCCTTTGGCAAATACCATTTCTTTGAAAAGCTTGAAAGCATCATCTATCAGTTTGTCCTTGCAGAGACTATCAATGATGGTATTATATGCAACAACATTAGGGTTACAGCCTCTTTCATCCATGAGCCTAAGCAAACCAATGGCAATATCATTGTTTCCAAACTTGCAAAGCCCTTTAATCATCGTGTTATACATAACTACATCGGGTTCACACAGTTTCTGTTTGATGAGCTTCTTGAAGAGCCTCTCAGCCTCAATAATCCTATCTTCACGAATGAGTCCATCTAAGAGTGTACTAAATACGAAGACATTTGGGACAACAGCTCGCCTGAAGCAACAGGCCAGGAGTGCAAAGCCGTCGTTGGTGCGAGACATCTGACAACAACACTTGATGGCAATACTCATAGAGTAGGCATCAACAGGCACTCCAACGGCACACATTTGTTTAAAAAGGTGGAGAGAAGAAGAAAAATGTTTCATTTTGGCAACAGAGTTTAACAGCTGAGTAAACTTAACAACAGATGGGAGGGGTTTTCTCTGGATCATTTCATCGAACAGGTTAAAGGCATGATCCAAGTTGGTAAGTTTTTGATACCTAGACAGAGGAGGATCCCCATTATCTGAAAAGGAATTGGAGTAAAGAAGAGAAGCTAAAGAAGTGGAGTGAGGAGTGAATTGTAAACCTAATCGGGAAGATGAAGGAGGAAGGAAGGAGGTGGTGATGAAATTACCTGTGAGCTTGATGAAACAATGGAGACGTGAATTCAATGGAGTGATCATCGTCGATGATTCCGTTACAGAGAGACGTGAACTGATGCTTCAACCAAACACTGATTTGATTTTGGTTTGGTAATAAGAAATGCAGAAAGCATGCCCTGTTAAAAGGAAGAAAGAAAGGAAGAGAAAGTGAAATAAATGTTTTTCCTTCCCTAAAGTTTGGTAACTTTTCCTACTTTATTCTAAAACTTAAACCTTAAACCTTTTGTATCTGAATTCATGTGATTTCAGTTTTATTGGTATTTTGGTCCAAAAGTGAAATCACGTCATATTTATCTTATAAAATCCTACTATTTTGTCATTTTCCTCAAGGGCAAAATGGCAATTTCACTTTTATTTTATTTAAAACTTTTATTAAAGGAACTATTTGTATAAATAGGTTCAAGTTTTGGACCAAAATAAAAAAAAATTATATGTTTAACAATAACATATATATAAAAAAAGTATTTTTAAGGAAGTTATAAAAATATATGTGAAAGAACAAAGTCATTTAAACGTCCTTAAATGATGTTAAGAGGAGCTGTTAATAAAATAATAAAGAAACATTTAAAAAACTTTTTAACAAAATCTAACATCTAATTCTTTTAAATTTACTATAACTTTTTTCCCTTAACTCTTCTTTAACAACATTCTTAAATGAAACTTATTATTACCTAGTATAATTAGGGAGGTCGGTATCATCTCGGGGAGAGGCTTCGGGGAGCAGTGGCGGATCTAGGATTCCGACCAAGGGGTAACGTTTTATAAATAAGCCGTAACGAAATCGAAAAAACGTCAAATTTTTCCAAAATTTACACTAATTTTTCCAATTTTTTTCCGACCAAGTGGTAGCGGACGCCACTCCTTAATGAGCTACAGGTCCGCCCCTGTCGGGGAGTGGGGTTGGGATGCCGGTGTTGGATTGGTGAGCGGGGAGAGTGTAAGGTCTAAAACTTTAAAAGACACTAATGAGCTTCATGTGACAACATACCAAACGGGTCAAATAATTTATAGGTAAAATTCTGCATTTAACTTCATATTAACTAAGAAAATAGTTACAAAGAGTTTATAGCCCAAATATTTCATGAAGACCAACAAAGTCTTTAACTACACATTTAACGTCTAACCACTACCGGGTTGATTAACATACAAAAGACCCATTTAAACAAAAACATTTAACCAAAAGTTTAGACCATAACTAGGATCTTCGCGGAAGCGTGCATCAAGAGTGTGTTCGGTCCAAGTAGTGTCGTCGATCAAGTTGCTTTACCTACATACAACCAAACCATTAAACATTTTAAATCTTAAATTCATAGGACATCAAATTATTAGTCGAACCATGGCAAAACCTTTTTAAAAACTTCTTTCAAACATGAAATTCTCAACTTGGCGCATTACCCATTCAACTCATTCAACCCATATCCTTAACATTTTTCGGCTTATACTAACTCATTACAACTTCACGATTTCATCTCCAAGTTATTGACATTTCAATTATATACATACCAATAATATTTTTGTAAGCAAGGGAACTTACCTTTGTCGTTGTTCGTTTGCGACCCGGAGCGACTTGAACTTTCTTCTTTGATCCCTATAATCCAAGAGTCGCACACTTTAGGCTTATGTCATTCTTTCCATTCCATTATCAACTTATATACATTAAAGCACCAAAATTCTAAATTTTAACCATTCAACTTTGTAGAATCATTGGTTCACCTTATTCAAGCATTTTAACAAACACTTGGTGTGCGTACTTCTAGTTAAGCATAATGTACTAGTATTATATGCATAACATAGCTAGTTCATACCAATAACATCAAAAACATCAATTCTAATCAAAATCTCCTACAACCTTCATCCTAATTTGATTTCAATAGTGACATTTTATCAAGAATACCATCATGTAACATCATTCATGCTAATCTACATCACAACTTCATGTTACAAATCACCACCATTAAATTCTAAGTGGGTTTTTACTTTTAACTATCAATTAGGTCGAATTCAAACATAAATCAAGCTTTATATGAAATCTCTAACTCATGTACATACTAATCTCACATGAATTTCGAGTTTTACTAGAAACCCATTACATACATGATCATTAAATCATAAAATTCAACATACCTTATGTAGAGAATTCTTAGATGGTTATGAATCTCATCACATGCACAAGATTTAAACTCTTATTCACCTTCAATTTTGCTGAATTTCTAGTTGATAGTGAAGAGGTGGGTATTGTTCTTCCTGCCCTTAATCTCGACACACACACATACACCCCCCACTATCTGACTAAATTTGTTATAACATTCTAATTCACTAACTTTCACATTCAGCCCCTTATGTTTGGCTACTTATCAACTAGTTACCCATCCTTTATTTAGATTTCTTTCTTTCTTTTCTCATAGTAAACTTTGTTTATTTTACTTAGTTAGTTTTACTAATCATGGTAAATAACATACTATTACTAAAAGTCTATGGTTACCATTTAATCTCAAGACTTCATACATAAATTTTATATCAAATCATATAATAATAAAATTTTTGGGGCGTTACAAGTCTACCCCCCTTAAAGAGGGTTTCGTCCCCGAAACCTGTCTTACGTACCAAATAAAGATGGGTAGAACCTTCTCATTTCATCCTCTGATTCCCAAGTGAGATCCGACCCCTTTCGGTGTTGCCATTTAACTAATATTTGCTTGACTTCCTTATTGTGAAGAGTCTTCACCTTGGAATCCTTTATAGCTACCGGTCTTTCTATGTAATTCATTTTCTCGTCTATTTCAATGTCTTCGAGGGGTACATGGGCCGTTTCATCCGTTAGACATTTCCGTAATTGTGACACATGAAAGGTATCGTGAATTCCTTCTAATGAGGAAGGTAATTCTAACCGGTAGGCTACCTTTCCAATTCGAGCCAAAATCTCGAACGGTCCGATATATCGGGGACCCAGCTTTCCTCGCTTACGGAATCGAATTATGCCCTTCCACGGGGACACCTTCAGGAACACTCGGTCCCCCACTTGGAACTCAATAGGGCGTCTTCTTTTATCTGCATAGGACTTTTGTCGGTCTTGCACTGCTTTTAATAGAGCCCGTACGATGTCGATCTTTTCGTTAGTTATCGCCACTACATCATTCGGTGCGAGTTCTCTTTGTCCCACTTCTCCCCAACAAACAGGGGTTCTACACCTTCTCCCATACAACATTTAATTCGGCGCCATTTGTATGCTACTTTGGTAGCTGTTATTATACGAAAATTCCACCAATGGCAAATGTTCATCCCAATTTCCCCCGAAATCCATCACACACGCTCTCAACATGTCTACGAGAGTTTGAATGGTTCGTTCGGATTGACCATCCGTTTGTGGGTGGTATGCGGTACTCACATGCAATTGGGTACCCATTCCTTCATGAAATTTCCGCCAGTAACGGGAGGTGAATCGCGTATCCCGATCTGAAACAATAGACACCGGTACACCATGGCGAGAAACGATCTCATTCACATAAATTTCCGCTAACCTTTCCGAGGAATAAGTCTCTCGGATGGGTAGGAAATGGGCGCTTTTGGTAAGGCGGTCGATAACGACCCATATTGCGTCATGCCCATTCTTTGTTTTCGGAAGTTTGGTTACAAGATCCATGGTTACATCCTCCCATTTCCATACCGGGATTTCTAAAGGTTGTAGTTTCCCGTAAGGTTTTTGATGTTCCGCCTTTACTTGGGAACACGTCAAGCATTTAGATACATACTTAACAATGTCGCGTTTCATTCCCGGCCACCAATAATTTTCTTTCAAATCTCAATACATTTTAGTGGCTCCCGGATGAACCGAGTAACGGGATTTGTGTGCTTCTTCTAATAATAAGGTTTTCGCTTCACAGTGACGTGGTACCCACACCCGCCCAAACCTCGTTCTTAACCCACTCGCGTTTACTTCAAATTTATTTTCAAACCCTTTCGTTCTTTCACTTTTCGGATCACCGACATTTAAGGACTTATCTTGCGCCTCCCGTATTGTTTCAAGAAGGTTTGGGGTAACTATCATTCTCATCGATTTCACTCGAATAGGTGGTGGGTATTCTTTTCGGCTTAGTGCATCCGCCATAACATTAGCTTTACCCGGATGGTAAAGAATGTCACAGTCATAATCCTTAATCAATTCCAACCACCTCCGTTGCCTCATATTGAGGTCTTTCTGCTCGAAGAAGTATTTAAGGCTTTTGTGGTCTGAATAAATTGTACACTTTGTTCCATACAGATAATGCCTCCAGATTTTTAAGGCAAACACTACCGCCGCCAGTTCAAGATCGTGGGTTGGATAGTTATTTTCATGTTGCTTTAGTTGTCTTGAAGCGTAGGCAATAACCTTGCCTCGTTGCATCAAGACACAACCCAACCCTTGATGAGATGCATCCGCGTATACAACTAAATCTTTCGTTCCCTCTGGCAGGGTTAATACGGGAGAGCTTGACAATTTCTCCTTTAACATTCGAAAAGCCTTCTGTTGATCATCACTCCATTCAAACCTTTCTTCTTTCTTTGTTAGCTTGGTTAAAGGGAGGGCTATTTTGGAGAAATCTTGGATAAATCTCCGATAATAGCCGGCTAGACCTAGGAAACTTCTTACTTCACTAACATTCTTCGGGGGTACCCAATTTATTACAGCTTCCACCTTAGTGGGATCCACCAAAATCCCTTTCTCATTGATTACATGGCCTAAGAACTGCACTTCCCTGAGCCAAAACGCACATTTAGAAAATTTAGCATATAACTTTTCCTTTCGAAGCGTTTCAAGCACCTGACGTAGGTGACTCGCATGTTCAGACTCGCTACAAGAGTATACTAAAATGTCATCAATGAACACTATGATAAACTGATCTAGCATATTTCGGCATACTCTATTCATTAAATCCATAAAAGCGGCCGGAGCGTTAGTTAATCCGAATGACATTACTAGAAATTCGTAATGTCCGTAGCAGGTTCTGAACGCAGTCTTAGGTACGTCCTCTTCCCTTACTCGTACTTGATGGTAACCCGATCGCAAGTTGATTTTTGAGAACCAACTTGCCCCTTGTAGTTGATCAAAAAGATCATCTATTCTCGGAAGAGGGTACCAGTTCTTTATCATGAGTTTGTTGAGCTCACGATAGTCGATGCACATTCTCATCGACCCATCCTTCTTTTTAACGAACAAAACGGGCGCTCCCCACGGGGACACGCTAGGGCGTATAAAGCCCTTGACAAGAAGTTCTTGTAATTGAACCATTAATTCTCGTACTTCCGCGGGTGCCAACTGGTAAGGGGCCTTGGCTACCTGATTGACATTTGGTTCCAGTTCAATACGAAATTCGACTTCTCGCTTGGGTGGGAGTCCCGGCAATTCATCCGGAAACACATCCGAGTATTCGTTCACAATCTTAGTATCTTCAACCCTTAAAGCACCTATTTTTGTATCGACAACATAGGCTAAGAATGCCTTACTTCCATTCTTCACATACTTAACTGCTTCTAGGATAGTACAGAATTTTGCCTCTACTTTCCTTTCCCCATGAATACTTACCCGTCTCCCCCAAGGAGTTGTCACATGAATAATTTTGCTTTCGCATAAGATTTCCGCATGATGGCGGGATAACCAATCCATACCTACTACTACCCTGAATTCTCCTAGGACCATGGGAATCAAATCAATGTTAAAATCTTCGTCCTCTATAGTGATTCTACAATTCCTACATATTTCGTGTAAAAGGTAACTCTTACAATCGGCTATTTCTACCTCGAGTGGTGTAGGCATTCTTTCTATTGTGAACATAGGGGAATGTGCAAACTCAATTGAAATGAATGACCTACTAGCCCCAGTATCAAACAACACATACGTAGGTATAGAGTTTATCGTAAAGATACCTGGCACCACATTCGGGTGAGCTCTAGCTTCTTCCGTGGAGATTTGGAACATTCTTCCCTTAGCTTTAGCGGGTTCTTCTTTCTTTCCTTCTTTCTTTACTCCTTGTTTGAGCTTCGGGCATTCGGCTTTCACATGGCCCGATTCATTACAGTTGTTGCACACCCTCTTAGGATTTGGGTAGTTATAATAAGGATGCCCTTCTTGCCCGCAGTTGTAACATCCTCTCTTTCCCAATAAACATTCTCCCGAATGGGGTTTTCCACACGTTTTACATCGTGGAAACCCTCCTTTAGAAACTTCTTTCTTTCCTTGAGCGTGTGTTTTAGGTTTCTTAGAAGAACCTTGTGTTGACCCCTTCTTAGCTTGCCTTTTCTCCCCGCGTTCATCCTGCCTCTTTATCTCAATTTCCCTATCATTTGCCAGGTCAATAATCTCGTCCAAAGTTTCACATTTAGAAGGAGTTATGAACTCCCGAATTTCAGCTTTAAGCATGCCATGATAACGGATAATCTTCTTCCTCTCTGTTCCGACTATTTCTTCGCAAAACTTCAGCTGATCAAGGAAAGTGTTCGTGATCTCATTGACTGATTCATCCTTTTGTCGGAGTCGAAGAAAGTCTTCTTGGATTCGATCCACGGCTGATTGTGGACAATGGTACTTAATAAAAGGTTGTTTGAATTCTTGCCAAGTCAAAGTTAAGTCAAAGTTTGAACTCTATCCTCTCCGATCTCCTTACTATACGAATCCCACCAACCTTTAGCCCTTCGTAAAAGTTGCCCCGTGGCAAACATGACTTGATCTTCTTTGTCACAATGACTTCGAATGAACACTCCCTCCATGTTAGCTATCCATCTTTGGCATTCGATGGGATCAATTTCTCCATTATAAGTTGTAGGCTTACATGCCATGAAATCCTTGTAGGTGCATGATGACTGTCGTAAGGGTCAATCAAAAACCTAAATAAGCTACGTAGATAGCGTAAGTAGGGTATCGTATCCACGAGGAATTTGTGGTCAGTGTCACGTTTTTAACTAAGAACTAAATTAACTAGATTGGGGGGTTTGTGAATTTGATTATAAAAACTAGAAAGCTAATTAATAAAGTTGTAATTAATACGAGAAAGAATAACCTCTACCCGGAATCCCAATTACCCGTTTAACATCAAAACCTGTTTACCGATTCAAAACACCACATAGACATGGCCTCGGAATTAATGAATCTGATTAGTTATCAAGGATAGTTTTTAAGATTCACTATGCCACCTAATAACCCGTTCAATTGTATCAACTACCCGCCAATTTACCAACCCGCTAACAACACAAGAAAGTTGCCAATACGCTTAATAAACGACAAATAATTCAAACACAATAAACGTTTACCAAGAATCCAACACGAGTGGTCAAGCTGTACCAGTTACACGAATCCGCAAACAAGAATTAATGCAAAACAATGTAAAAGTTCATCCGAGTAGAAGTTACGAGAAGTTTAGCCGCACATGGTTGTCATACTAGCTTCGGTAATGATTCGAGAATTGCAAAACATGAAGTATCGATTTGAATGATGGCGTCTGATGGAAAATGATGCTTTTTCGTTCGTCCAAAACCTGATTGCCGGCTGCTTGTTCCAGAAGTTAGCGAACAACCCTAAAAATCCCATCGTATCGATTAAAAACCTTTTCTTCTCGGCACCTTCCCCCGCGAGTCGCGACAGAACACACATATCACCCCGCATATCGCGGGGACAGGTATCTGGGCCGGCTTCATTTAACGTCCTCAGGCGTGTCGCGGAGCTAACCAGCTCCTGTTCCGCGTATCGCGGGCCTGCCCCTGTTGCCTTTTTCCGGTTCAGCTCCATATGTTGACTCGTCAGCTCCTTAAACCTTCATTATTCCCTGTTTTAAGCCCTGCTAAACACAAACATCAGTATTCTATAAGTAACCTAACTCCTACCACTTAACGTATGCAACGAACTAACAATCGACACTTAACACAATAAACTATGCCTATTTTAACTTAACATCACATCCCCACACTTATCTTTTTTCGTCCCCGAAAAATTATTCGCAATGGAATCACAATCAAAACAAATGGCTTTCGATATATTCAATTATATTATTAAAATGAATCTAATCACACGTTAACCACGATTGTGAATATACTGTCCACTTAAACCCAACCGTCGGTTTCCAAGCCTTTATTTTCGATCCATTAAGTTCAAGTAGTGTATAGTCATCTATGGGTCCCACACTCAAAAGACTACGACTCCACTTATTCCCATTTCAAGCTTATGAGATTAAAAGCTATTAAATCTACCGTCTTATATAAAAAACTCTTATGTTAGTCCGATTAAACCTTATGATGGAAGAATGGATGATATTGCGAGCTTACATGCTTTTGTATACGATCAGTTTAGCGGACATACGCCACACGAGTCACCATCCCCATGGTTAATGCCATAAACTTCACGTTTTTTTTTTTTTTGTTTTTTTACATGTGCTCAGGTGAATGGATGGATGGAATGATTTTTTTTTCTTTTCGGGCGCCATACTGTTTCGGATTTGTTTTCACAAAAAGAAACAGGTGTGCCAGTTTAATCGGAGAAACTTATAAGTTTCTTACTTATGACGTACCTCTTATACCTTCCACAGTTTCAGTTTCACCATAGCTCCTAAGGCGGGAACCCACAAGACTCCTATTTTAAGTTATTTTATATCAAGCCTAAGGAACCTTTCAACCGACTGGGCCTACCCACATATCCTAAATTAGACGTGTGACCGACTATTTATTATCTCATATATATAGTAATCGAAAAGCCACTGATTTAATTACACCTATCATTTTCCATTTTATGCGAAAACCTTTACGGGACATTTTCTATTTTCTCTCTTTTTTTTTTTAACTATGACTGAACTACAATGACACGACACCTAAACTAAATGCTAGTTTCCCCCTCCCCGCACTTATTTCCTTCATTGTCCTCAATGAAGAAGGAAACTATGACTCAAACAAACTGAAAATAAAAATAGAAATAAAAAAAAACAACAACAACAATTGGAACAGACTCCCCTGATTTCCTTGCCACTCTGCATCTGTCTAGTTCCACGCCTTCCAAAACGCCTCGCACTCCAATCATAGTTCCCCAGCCACATACGACCCATTACTAATTCTAGCAACATCACCAAACATAATCATAGCATAATAAATATATATATATATCAGCCCAACCGGTTAACCCTTACAATTTTCCCCAAAGATGTCGAATATCAAGTTAAGTACAGACCATCATCAGTTAAAACAAAATAAAGGGAAAAAAAATACAAAAGATAACCAAAATCACCGGCGCTGATACTGCTAGAACCATCTACTCATCATCATCATCCCTCTGCAGCGGCTGATGTGGCGGAAACCAATCTGGGATGGGAACCTGCTGCTGCTCCAACATATTCCTCATCATGTTCGACTGCATCCAACTCAGACTCCAACACATACTCTGTCCGATAATCCTTCTTCTTGCACGGCCCACGTAATGCACTCTGAAATAATTCTCCCTCAGCATAAAAACCAACCGCGCGTGCAAACTGCTCCGCACTCCATACATAGTGATGTCTACCTAAGCTGAACGACAACGTGTAAGGCTCAAAATATCGATCCATGTCATATTTAAACGTGGAATGAAACTCCGTTGTCAGCTCAGCGTACTGCGGATCATTGCATCTTAGTGCGTCTAACCATCTCGGGCCCATGAATTCCTCCATTCTTTGCCTTTCCCCCATGGCTTCTAACATTTCCCAGTTGAATGTTCTATGCTTATACAACTGCATTGTACAAAACTTATCCCTTCGCGCTAATTCATCTGTGCCCAGTTCAAAATCCAAAAGCGTATGATTCCGTAACACCCTTTGATCTACCGGAAGGATTGGTGTTTCCGGCATAGGAGGATTTTCCGGCCCACTGTATCGAACCGGTCCCCGTATTCTCTTCCTTTTCTTTGACCCGGTGCGACTAGATCCCTCATCCGACATCCTGTCAACAAGAAACAACATCACACAATTAATACCGTAACATCGAACTTGTAACCGTATAGCATTTCATTCGCGGTTACAAGTTTCAATCGAATGCCGACTTGTCTTGGAAAATCATTTAAATCGGTCAATCCGTTCGAATGGAGATTGAGTACGAAGGGACCGACCGACCATGAAAAATCCATTTTCTAACTCGATTTCAACTCTTAACAATCAGAATCGGCCTTCGAAAGAGGGTCGGAAGCTTTTTAAAATTTTTCAGAATTTATTTATAAAATTATTCTTTTTTTTTAATATGTACACTATACAAACCGAGCCCCGACTACCAACCGGCCTAACTTTCCGCTCAAACTCAATCGCCTCGACGCTAATCATTTTCCTTACTACTCGCACATCTTAACTACTAAATCACAATTAATGACTATAATGTAAACTTTATCGACTCCTTTAATACCCTTTAACTTCTTAGCGAATGCACATGTACCATTTATCCACTCATAAGCTCTTTCCAACAATCCTAAACATTATCGCCAACTTGCTATCCGCAACGTACTTGCTATCTAAACTCGCCTCATTAAACCAAACGCAACTTTGCGCAACCTACTTTCAACTCCAACTTCAACAAAATGCAGCTAGATCACCATATCCCACTAATCACCCAATAAACTTCATTTTACTGTCCTACCTCCTATGTTCGGTTAACCCGAACACTATCCACATCAAATAACTGAAGCGAGAATCATACCACAAATATCAATTAAACCAAAAATCACTACTTCACAACTCAAACTACTGTGCGAATCAACCTACTTGCACCTAAACCCCTGTTTTTGAAATATCTCTCAACTCAAAACCCATTTTTTTTCACAATCTTCATTCAACACCCACTTGTACCCACATAATAATCTTCAAGATTTCAAAAACATAGCATAATTATCTTCAGAAAGCAAATAAAAATGCAAGCTTTCATACCTGGGTTCTTTTCAAACTGAAAACAGAGAAATTATGAATCTTTCAATCGAAGAGTCTGGTCGTTACTCGGATGGTAGCCGGCGGGGGTGATTGTCGGTGTCTTCCGATGAATAATCGGAGATGGTGGCTGTTCGGAGGTGGTTGTCGGCGACAAGAGAGGAGATAGTCGGGGCGGTAGATGATTAATGGTCGGCGGTAATGGGTATGGTGGTACCGGTGAGGTAACAGGTCGGCGGTGGGTAGAGTGGTCGGACGGGAGGGTGAAGAATAAAGAGAATAGAGAAGAGAGCTGAGGGTGAAAGACTGAGCGTGACCCAGGATTTTATTTGGTGGGTTTGGGCCGCGATACGCGGAAGAGTAAGAGGAACCCTACGCGACACGCTAACCTGTTTTAAAAAAATTGACTTTTTGACTTGCATGCTAGGCGACACGCGGAAATGACAACGGATTCGTCCGCGACACGCCTGGGAACCAATTTTCCAGGAGTTTGCTTAAATTTTTAGTTTCCATGCCTTAGAAAATTTTTGGTTTTTCACTTGTTTTCACCTCCTTCACCCCCCAAACGAGTTTTTATGATAATTCAGCTCTAAAAACATACCTGTGGCTCCTCTTCAGATAGTTCTCTTCTCCTAATCATCTCATATCCCTGCAATACTCCGGAAACAACCCGAAAACAACCGAAAATTGTTCAAAAATGCCCCAAAAACTGATTTTTCAACCCGAAAATCACCTTGTCCTACCCCCCCCAATGAGTGTGCGTTGCCCTCAACTGCACTAAAGCCTAACCAAACCACCCGAGCATCCCCACACTTGATTAACGGCACTGTTATACTCGAAAACTCACTAAAAACAATCTAACTAACTACGAAAACAAAAACATGAATTACAAATGAACCTTAGGCTGCCTCCTAAGAGCGCTAAGTTTTAGATCTTCAGCCAGATCGTACCTGTGCGATTACTCAACATACTCGCGGACTGTGCTTACGTATAGCACCTCCACGTTCTTCCCAGGACCGTTAATTTCTCGCGCATTGAAGTACGACTTCAGTCTATGGCCGTTCACCATCTGGCGGATATGATCATCAAAGTCCTCAATCTCGACATCACCGTGTTTTCCAACTTTGGTCACACGATAAGGTCCTGTCCATTTACTCTTCAGCTTTCCAGGGAACAATTTCAACCTGGAATTGTACAACCAAACAAGCTGGCCAACTTCAAACACTTTCGGCTTGATCTTCGCGTCGTGCACTTTCTTCATCGTATCTTTGTATGCAGCAGCACAATCGTAAGCCTCATTCCTTATCTCTTCCAAGTTCACCCAATGTCAATTGTCTCTCCTTACCTGCAGTATCATAATCAATGTTAATCTGTTTAACTGCCCAAAATGCACGATGTGCAATTTCTACCGGTAAATGACATCCTTTTCCATAGACCAATCGATACGGTGTTGTTCCAATCGGTGTTTTGTACGCTGTACGATACGCCCACAAAGCATCGTCCAATTTATTGGACCAATCCTTGCGGTCGGCTCGCACAGTTTTTTGTAAAATTTCTTTAATTTGTCAATTAGAAACTTCGACTTGCCCACTCGTTTGAGGATGATACGGAGTGGCAATTCGATGATCAACACCATATCTCTTAAGGAGTTTGCCAAAGTTGAAATTCTTGAAATGAGACCCCCATCACTTATGATCACACGAGGGACAACAAATCTCGAAAAAATGTTCGATTGAACGAACTTGCAAACAACCTTATGGTCATTAGTCTTGGTGGCAATAACCTCAACCCATTTGGACACGTAATCCACTGCCACCAAGATGTAAAGATTTCCAAACGAATTCGGGAATGGGCCCATAAAGTCAATTCCCCATACGTCGAAGATATCGACAACGAGGATTGGCTGCATGGGCATCTCATCCCGTTTCGAAATGCTACCCATCTGTTGACATCGTAAACAATTCTTAGCGTATTCAAACGAATCCCTAAACACCGTAGGCCAATATAGCCCACACGATAGCACTTTTCGTGCCGTTTTCTGTCCACTGAAATGTCCACCACATGCGGACTCGTGCACCAATGACAAAACTGATGGAATTTCTTCATCCTCAACACACTTCCTGATAATCTGATCAGCTCCAACTTTAAACAGATCCGGTTCATCCCATATATACTGCTTTGCTTGTGAAAGAAAGTGCGCCTTCCTAGATCTCGACCAATGGTCCGGAATGATACCTGAATGAGCATAATTAGCAAAGTTAGCAAACCATGGTTGAGTATCAATAGTAAGTAAATGCCCGTCTGGAAAAGTTTCCAGAATGTCATGTTCAGGTCCTTCAATCTCATTCACCACTCGTGACAGATGGTCTGCCACCACGTTTTCGCTTCCCTTCTTATCTCGTATCTCCAAATCGAATTCTTGCAATAAAAGGATCCATCTGATAAGCCTTGGCTTTGCGTCCTTTTTCTCCATAAGATACCTAATTGCAGAGTGATCAGAAAACACAATTACTTTACTACCACAAATATAAGGTCTAAACTTGTCTAAAGCATAGACAACAGCAAGCAGCTCCTTTTCCGTGGTTGTGTAATTCAACTGAGCATCCGCGAGAGTCTTGCTCGCATAATAGATTGCCACCGGTTTCTTGTCAACTCTCTGTCCCAAAACTGCACCTACTGCATAGTCACTCGCATCGCACATTATTTCAAAAGGAAGTGACCAATTAGGGGATTGTAGGATGGGTGCTTCAACTAACTTTTGTTTTAGTGTCTCAAAAGGATCTTTTACAATGCTTGTCAAAAACAAATGGGACATCTTTTAACAAAAGATTACACAACGGTTTAGTGATAACTGAAAAGTTTTTAATGAACCGTCTGTAAAAACCGGCGTGTCCAAGAAAGGAACGGACGCCTTTGACACTTGTGGGTGGTGGTAAGGTCGAAATTACTTGAATTTTTGCGTGATCCACTTCAATCCCCTTACTCGAGACAACGTGTCCCAACACGATGCCTTCCTGAACCATAAAATGGCTCTTTTCCCAACTTAATACCAGGTTTGTTTCAACACATCTTTTTAGCACTCGTGATAATTGTTCCAAACAGGCCTCAAAAGATGTGCCAAAGATTGAAAAATCATCCATAAAAATTTCCAAAGACTCCCCGACCATATCTGAAAAGATACTCATCATACACCTTTAGAAGGTGGCCGGGGCATTACACAGTCCAAACGGCATTCGCCTAAACGCAAAAGTACCGTAAGGACAGGTAAACGTAGTCTTTTGTTGATCATCAGGATGAATAGCAATCTGATTATAACCTGAATAACCATCAAGAAAACAGTAAAATTTCTGACCTGCGAGCTTTTCCACAATCTGATCAATAAAAGGAAGTGGGAAGTGATCCTTTGAAGTTGCAGCATTCAACTTTCTATAATCTATGCAAATTCTCCACCCGGTTACCGGCCGGGTGGCCACTTCCTTACCGTCTTCACCTGTAACAATCTGGATGCCCGCCTTTTTAGGCACCGTCTGTGTCGGACTCACCCAAGTACTGTCCGATATGGGATAGATGATCCCTGCATCCAACCACTTTAAGACTTCCTTTTTCACAATTTCCCGCATGTTTGGGTTCAGTCTTCGTTGAGCATCTCGAGCCGGTTTTGCTCCCTCCTCCGTGATGATCTTGTGCATAACAATGGATGGACTAATCCCCTTGAGATCAGCGATTGTCCACCCAATTGCAGCCCGGTTGGCTATCAACACTTCCATCAAAGCTTTTTCCTGTTCAAGTGATAAATTGGAAGCAATAATTACCGGTAGGGTGTTGTTGTCGCCCACAAAAGCATACTTCAAATGCTTTGGCAATGTCTTCAACTCGACTTGTGGAGGTGACTCAAGTGATGGCTTCAATTGAGTGTCAATATGATTCGGTAAATTCTCGACTTGATATGTCCAAGTCGGCTTCAATTCCTTAGCAGCCATCACCTCCAACTCTTCTTCCGCATATTCCAATTCCACCTCTATTTCTGCCAAATCCCTGTCACAAACAAAACACGTCTCTATAGTGCATTCCCCACTTTCGTGAGGATAACACCCGTCAATAATGTCCGCCATGAAGCATTCATCATTGACTAGAGAATCAGATGCACGGGCAAAAGCATTTAATCGGACCTTACGATTTCCAAACGTGATGTCAACCGTACCATTTCTACAATCGATTAGTGCATTAGCGGTTGCTAAAAATGGTCTACCAAGTATGACATTAGGTTGTTTAGTATTTTCAATTTGCACATAATCTAAAACCAAAAAGTCAACCGGGTAATAAAACTCGTCAACTTTGACAATGACATCACGTAAGATCCCCCGGGGTAGTTTTAACGTCAAGTCGGCCAACACCACGGTGGTGTCGGCTTGTTTCAATGGTCCGAAGTCGTATTGATCGTATAAACTTCCCGGTAAGATGCTAACACTTGCTCCCAAATCCAGCAAGGCTCGACTCATCTTAAATTCACCCACTTGAATGGGGATTAGAGGAGCACCTGGATCTCGGAGCTTTGGTGGAAGATCACCCGACAGAACGGCACTAACTTTTTCGGTTAAAGCTATCTTTTTCGGAAATTTGTTGTGCCGTTTTTGAGTGCAAAGCTCTTTCAAATATTTTGCATATGCCGGAACCTGCTTGATTGCGTCTAGTAACGGGAGATTAATTTTCACCTGTTTAAAAACTTCCCACATCTCATCCTGTTGTGGGCCCCGTTTATTAACAACTTTTGTTTCGGGATTAATTAAAGCCGTAGGAAATGGTACGGTATTACCCTCCATACCCTTCTCCTTTTTGTCACCCGGTTCAGTATCTATCACCCTATTATTTTCGAGATTTTCTTTTTTATTCTTTTTAGGGCTAATAGGTTCCGGCTCCGCATCGGACTCGTTTTCCTCATCAACCTCCTCCACAACACCTTCAACCAACCGGGGAGGAGTCCCAACCTGATTATCGTAAACTTTCCCAGAACGAAGAATACTTACCTGATTAATCCTGGCGTTAGACGAACTCCCTTGATGCTGTGGATTCTTCGTGGTATCACTAGGCAATCGACTCGAATCTTTTCTCCCTTGTGCCATCTCGGTCGCTAGTTGGGCAACTTGCTTTTCCAATGCTTGATGAGATTTAGCTTGCACTTCTTGGTCTTTTTTCATTTGCTTCAACATTTCCATAATCTCCCGATTGGAAACCTCCTCGTTTGAAGTATTTGCCTTGCCCTGCTCCTGTTGTTGCTGATAACTTCTTTGGTTGCCCTTGTTGTAATTTCCTTAAGGGTAATTCTGATTATAATTCGATTGACGGTTCTGGTACGGCTGGCTTCCTTGATTCGGTACCTGAAAATGAGGATTCAATTGATTAGTATTACTATACCGAAAGTTTGGATGATTACGCAAACCTGGATGATATGTGTTTGAATTCATATCATAATTCCGTTGCTCTCCATAAACCATGTTCACGTCCTCCTCAGCCGCTACAAACTGACCCGGACATGCATCCAACGTATGTCCCAAACCTCCACATGAATCACAAACCGGAAAGGTTTGCGTCGCATGCACTGCATCCCGTTCGCCCAAACCTCGAAATTTCGCTAACTGGCGTTCCAATGCCTCCTTTTCTCTCTCTAACTGAGCAACCCTTGCATTAGAGGATCCTGTACTTGATGGTGCCACAATTGGATACTTTTTATTCCTATCCGACTGTGCCTGCCTCTTCGAATCTGCTGCAACAATATCCAAATAATCCCAATCTACATCCACATGATTTTTCAAAAATGTACCCCCAGTGATAGCCTTAATATCCCGTCTATCCTCATTGGAAATCCCATCGTGGAATGCAGTAATCAACTCCCATCTTTGAATACCGTGGTGAGGACAATTACGGATCAATTGATTGAACTGTTTCCAAGCCTCGTAAAGAAGCTCACCCGGTAATTGTTGGAACTCTCTAATTGCTAATCTCCCCGTTTTAGTTCTTTGCGGGGTATAGTATTCATCCAAAAATTGTTGTTGCAGCTCTTGCCATGTATAAATGCTAGCATATGGCAACGATGTAAACCAATCCCTCGCAGCATCCTTTAATGAAAACTGAAACAATACCAACTTAACCTGATCTGGCGTGAAACCGTGTCCAGCAATCATACCACAAACTGCCTCAAAATCTGCTATGTGTGCATATGGCTCTTCAGTACCTTTCCCGTGAAAAGTAGGTAGCATGTTCAGAATATGTGGTGTTGCTTCAAACGAACGTTCCACATTACCCGGTGCTACTGGCATCACTATCGGCGATGCATGCTCTGCAATGTGCGGCCTGAAGTGACTCTCAACCCCTCGAATATTCGGATCCGGGAAGCGAGGATCTCTTTGTCTTTGTCGAGGTGCAACCGGTGCCCTATGAACCTGTGGCGGGGTCTGATAAGCATCTACTCCCCGTGGCTGTCTCTGTTGCTGATACATCGGTTGATTGCGATTAACTGGCTGATTTTGGTATCCAGCTGGATACCCCATATACCCATCGTTTATCCCCCATTCCTCGTCTCCGTATCCATCATCCCATGTCTCTATTCTTGCCCCATGATCCACTTGCTCAAACATAGCACCCGACCGGTTCGGGTGTGGCACCAGATTTGGTTGATTCACGGTCCGTAAGGGATCGGGCTGTGGTGGTAATCGGCTTTCTAGAGAATAGAGTGGTCCACCAATAAAATGAAATTCTCCAGTTGGAGCAGAGGTTGGTTGGGTGGTTGTGCTTGATGATGGCGCAATGGGTGTGGTTTGTTGTTGTGGTTCAGATGTAAATGGAGGCGGTGGCATTGGTGGTAATTCAGTAGTTGATGTTTGTTGTGGTGTTTGCTGTTATGGGGTGGATTGGTTTTCTGATGGATTCATGGTGTCTTGAATTGCTTTTCCTTTCAAGGCTGAACGAAGAAGCAGATTTTGGCGTGCGGTCTTTTCAATTTTGGGATCAAACAAGAGCGGAGAGGATCTTCCTGAAAACCGAGTATGCATGCAAAAAGATCACCTGCACACAAGTAAACAAGAAAACAAAGCGTAATACCGAACAAGACAAAACTAAATAAAAAGAAATATTTTTGGTTTTTTTTTTGTTTTTTTTTATGATTTTTCAAAAACAATAAAACAATAAAAGAAACGACTACTACTAAACTAACACTAAGCGCACGAATTCCCCGACAACGGCGCCATTTTGATGACTGTCGTAAGGGTCAATCAAAAACCTAAATAAACTACGTAGATAGCGTAAGTAGGGTATCGTATCCACGAGGAATTTGTGGTCAGTGTCACGTTTTTAACTAAGAACTAAATTAACTAGATTGGGGGGTTTGTGAATTTGATTATAAAAACTAGAAAGCTAATTAATAAAGTTGTAATCAATACGAGAAAGAATAACCTCTACCCGGAATCCCAATTACCCGTTTAACATCAAAACCTGTTTACCGATTCAAAACACCACATAGACATGGCCTCGGAATTAATGAATCTGATTAGTTATCAAGGATAGTTTTTAAGATTCACTATGCCACCTAATAACCCGTTCAATTGTATCAACTACCCGCCAATTTACCAACCCGCTAACAACACAAGAAAGTTGCCAATACGCTTAATAAACGACAAATAATTCAAACACAATAAACGTTTACCAAGAATCCAACACGAGTGGTCAAGCTGTACCAGTTATACGAATCCGCAAACAAGAATTAATGCAAAACAATGTAAAAGTTCATCCGAGTAGAAGTTACGAGAAGTTTAGCCGCACATGGTTGTCATACTAGCTTCGGTAATGATTCGAGAATTGCAAAACATGAAGTATCGATTTGAATGATGGCGTCTGATGGAAAATGATGCTTTTTCGTTCGTCCAAAACCTGATTGCCGGCTGCTTGTTCCAGAAGTTAGCGAACAACCCTAAAAATCCCATCGTATCGATTAAAAACCTTTTCTTCTCGGCACCTTCCCCCGCGAGTCGCGACAGAACACACATATCACCCCGCGTATCGCGGGGACAGGTATCTGGGCCGGCTTCATTTAACGTCCTCAGGCGTGTCGCAGAGCTAACCAGCTCCTGTTCCGCGTATCGCGGGACTGCCCCTGTTGCCTTTTTCCGGTTCAGCTCCAGATGTTAACTCGTCAACTCCTTAAACCTTCATTATTCCCTGTTTTAAGCCCTGCTAAACACAAACATCAGTATTCTATAAGTAACCTAACTCCTACCACTTAACGTATGCAACGAACTAACAATCGACACTTAACACAATAAACTATGCCTATTTTAACTTAACATCAGTGCACCGTCGTACTTCCTTCTTGCCTTGAATCCCGGTTATCATTTCTTTCAACTCATCCACTTTGCTTGTTATCATAGTCTCCACCGTACTTAGTACTTGGCCCTCCACTTCTTGTGCTAGCTTTGAAACGTTTGCATCAAACGCCTTCGTTACTTCATCCGAAATCATCTTGTTTAACTCGTTTCAAGTTATTCGTTCTGTGGTATCCGTGTTTCCTCCACTTGCCATCTACAATTTAAATATTCATGTTAAACATTATTACATTCGCTCTCTTGTCATTCTATACATCATTCATTCTCAATAATTCATTCTCTTAAGTCATAAACCCGTCCGATCTTTCTTTACAACATTCTAAATGCGTTAATTACTTTATTCGTTCGTGTTCGAGACTTCCCATTCTTTGCCACATTCATCATTAAAACATGTTAACTATCTTGAATTCTTGGTTTCATAATCAATTTGAGGTGTTCCTTGTGTTAAACGAATACTAGAATCGGATTAGAGGCCCTTACACAACATTTAAACAATTCAGAAAAAGGCAGACAAGGAGATGCCGTCGCCGACAGCACATGGGTGCGTCGCCGACGGCTGCTGCAAACTTGCGTCGCTTACATCGCCCGTAGACAGGAACTTAAGCCGTCGGGTGAAGGGGTGCCGTCGCCGACGGCATAGGGGGCCGTCGCCAACGGGCTCTCTGGTGTGCAGGCGCTGTTTGATCAAAACTTTCATTCCCAGGCCCTTTTTCCAACCCGAAATGGTCTTGGGCAGTCCCGAAACCTCCCATAGCATCCTTTAACGTCCCAACCCAGGTTATACTAGTAACTAAACCGTAACCCATTCCCGTTTCTATCTAAAAGCATGAAATCCTTAAATTACTTACATGCGTGGCGCTTTGGAACGAACACACTTTCACAAGAGCTTTCGGTTTGAGTTCGAGCACCATAACTTACTCGAATCTCTCAAACCTAGGCTCTGATACCAACTTGTAAGGTCTAAAACTTTAAAAGACACTAATGAGCTTCATGTGACAACATACCAAACGAGTCAAATAATTTATAGGTAAAATTCTGCATTTAACTTCATATTAACTAAGAAAATAGTTACAAAGAGTTTATAGCCCAAATATTTCATGAAGACCAACCAAGTCTTTAACTACACATTTAACGTCTAACCACTACCGGGTTAATTAACATACAAAAGACCCATTTAAACAAAAACATTTAACCAAAAGTTTAGACCATAACTAGGATCTTCGCGGAAGCGTGCATCAAGAGTGTGTTCGGTCCAAGTAGTGCCATCGATCAAGTTGCTTTACCTACATACAACCAAACCATTAAACATTTTAAATCTTAAATTCATAGGACATCAAATTATTAGTCGAACCATGGTAAAACCTTTTTTAAAACTTCTTTCAAACATGAAATTCTCAACTTGGCGCATTACCCATTCAACTCATTCAACCCATATCCTTAACATTTTTCGGCTTACACTAACTCATTACAACTTCACGATTTCCAGTTAGAGTAGTGGAAACCTTTACTGTGGAGGGGAGGAGAGGAAGAGGCAGACCCAAACTGACATGGGATGAGCAGATTAGACATGATTTACTAGATTTGCATCTTTCTGAGGACATGGTCCAAGATCGGACTTCGTGGAGGCATAGGATTAGGGTTAAGGACTTTTAGAGGATATTGCAATAAGGCCTTGGGTGTATTTTAGGGTCGTATGTTTCTCTTATTCTTTAAGGGACCTTTCCGGTGATTGCCTCTTGTGTTTATGCCCAAATGATGTTGTATGCTATTATCCATGATTTACATTATAATTCTGTCACTTTGATCACTTTCTTGGTATGTTTGACTTCTTATTTCTACATGCTTTATAATTCTGTCACTTTCTTGGTATGTTTGACTTCTTATTTCTACATGCTTTGACTTGGTGTGTTGGTATGATGTGCGTTTTCGAGCCGAGGGTCTCTCTGGAAGCAGCCTCTCTATCCCGATGGATAGAGGCAAGGTCTGTCTACATCCCACCCTCCCCAGACCCTATAAGTAGCTTTGCTATTTGTGGGTTTACTGGGTATGGTTGTTGGTTGTTGTTGTTGATTTCATCTCCAAATTATTGACATTTCAATTATATGTATATCAATAATATTTTTGTAAGCAAGGGAACTTACCTTTGTCGTTGTTCGTTTGCGACCCGGAGCGACTTGAACTTTCTTCTTTGATCCCTATAATCCAAGAGTCGCACACTTTAGGCTTATGTCATTCTTTCCATTCCGTTATCAACTTATATACATTAAAGCACCAAAATTCTAAATTTTAACCATTTAACTTTGTAGAATCATTGGTTCACCTTATTCAAGCATTTTAACAAACACTTGGTGTGCGTACTTCTAGTTAAGCATAATGTACTAGTATTATATGCATAACATAGCTAGTTCATACCAATAACATCAAAAACATCAATTCTAATCAAAATCTCCTACAACCTTCATCCTAATTTGATTTCAATAGTGACATTTTATCAAGAATACCATCATGTAGCATCATTCATGCTAATCTACATCACAACTTCATGTTATAAATCACCACCATTAAATTCTAAGTGGGTTTTTACTTTTAACTATCAATTAGGTCGAATTCAAGCATAAATCAAGCTTTATATGAAATCTCTAACTCATGTACATACTAATCTCACATGAATTTCGAGTTTTACTAGAAACCCATTACATACATGATCATTAAATCATAAAATTCAACATACCTTATGTAGAGAATTCTTAGATGGTTATGAATCTCATCACATGCACAAGATTTAAACTCTTATTCACCTTTAATTTGGCTGAATTTCTAGTTGATAGTGAAGAGGTGGGTATTGTTCTTCCTGCTCTTAATCTCGACACACACATATACACCCCCCACTATCTGACTAAATTTGTTATAACATTCTAATTCACTAACTTTCACATTCAGCCCCTTATGTTTGGCTACTTATCAACTAATTACCCATCCTTTATTTAGATTTCTTTCTTTCTTTCTTTTCTCATAGTAAACTTTGTTTAGTTTACTTAGTTAGTTTTACTAATCATGGTAAATAACATACTATTACTAAAAGTATATGGTTACCATTTAATCTTAAGACTTCATACATAAATTTTATATCAAATCATATAATAATAAAATTTTTGGGGCGTTACAGAGAGGTTTTTTCGGTGACTACTCACCGATGCGGGAAGAGAAGGGAAAGAGGAGAGAGAGGGGTTTAATGGTGGGTCCCAACCCCTTTCAAACCAATCACAATTTTTTTTAAATTCTTTACCACTCTCCATGTGTTTGACCATTGTCAATGATTGAGTGTAGGGTTGTAAACGAACCGAACGAACCCGAACAAGGCCTTGTTTGTGTTCATTCATTAAGAAAATAAATGTGTTCACGAACGGTTCATGAACACTTACCGAACGAGATTTTATATCCGTGTTCGTTCATTAAGGAAATGAGCGTGTTCATGAACACGAATAAATTTGGCGAACGCAACGAAGGATAAAGGTAGATGGCCCAAAGAGTAGCACTGGAATTGAAACCGTTATTGTGGAATGGGGGGTCGATCTTGTTCGTTGATTTAAATAATGAGAAAAGAAAGGGGAATGATGTATAAACAAAAGGTGAAATAAGATTTCCTAGTTTAATTGTTAGGGTAATAAAATAAACAAAAATTTAATAATATAAAACGTATAGATAAAATACATGAAAGTACAAAAATCTTTAATTGAAACACAAACAAACGAACATAAACGAATGCAAATAAATGAATGTTCACGAACACCTTACCCGAGCGTTCACGAACACAACTGAATGAACGAGACCTCTGTTCATTTTCGTTCATTTAACTAAGCGAACGGAATTTCTTGTTCATGTTCGTTCGTTTATTAAACAAACGAACATCCCGTGAAACGACTCACGAACTGTTCATTGAACGTTCAGTTCGTTTACAGCCCCAATTGAATGCAAAATGGGGAGTGGAGTGAGGACTTGATATGGCATGATATTATTGGCTAGAGAATAACTCAAACACCCTAAAGTGATTGAATCACTCTCTCCACACTTAAGAGTGAGAAAACGTGAGTTTTTGAAAACACCAATTTTAAAAAATATTTTTTTTAACATCTATTATGACAAATAAGTTTTCTAACTAGTTTTGACTTTTGAGAAAAGAACTCGTAGCCCAATAATTCCTTATTGTATATGGTAAGCCCAATAAATTCATATCAATTACGTTGAATGAATGGTAACATATTGTACATATCATGATCCATCGCATTTAATTGCGCCCATCACTTGGGCCCAGTCCATTGCTTGGGCTTTTCTTTGGGTCTAATAGTAGGCCAATAGAATTTAGAAATCCCCATTCACTCGACTATAACCGGTTATTAATGATGGTAATGATGTCATCACATTTAAAACAGGTTCTGGACCAAATTATCCAAGTTTGACCAACATATTTATTTTTTACTCGTTTTCTTAATCAAGAAGGAAGCTTTTATATATCTGTTGACGATAAATGGTGCCATTTCTGGTTATAACTGCTCAAAAGAAGCATCACACCAAGTTTTATCTATTAAATGGTGCCTACATGTGTACAGCTCTATAAAGAAGAAGCTGAAGAATGTGCAAAACTGAACTATGGTTGTGGTCCCTATAGCATAAAACAAGAGGAAAACAATCAATACGATTATATAGTTACGGTAGAGGTGGCTCTTTAGGATTACAAGTGGATTGAAAGTCACCTAAAGTACGTTTTTAACGGATAAAAATCCCATTTTGACACCTTACCAAAGAATGACTCAATATGAAAGTTACTTTACAAACATCAATCAAACAAAAAATGTAAGTGTGACACTACAAAGAAGTAACATTCTCTGACACATTAAAGGTTAATTCACAAATATAAAGACTACATGGTGCTGAAAAATCACACACACATGTTTTGAACGTCGAACAGGACCAATTTATCGAGGTTTGGCCAACATATTGGTTTCTTCACTTGTTTCTTATAAAAAAAAAGGAATCTTTTTATATTTCTTTCAACTGGTGCAGGCGTGCAATTTTCTTAATTATAATTCAAAAGAAAATTTGGTACATATTTCATACTTCCTACATTTCATAGATACAATCTTCATTTCTCATCCCACAAATGAATCATAACCCACACACACCATTCAGATTCATTCTACATTTATACTCCTGGGCTGTTATCTAGGAAGGAGTCTCCATCAACTCTTTTGGCATAAGCCTACTAATCAACTTGAGTAAACTTCTATATAGCGAACCAGCTGCGATTCGATCGATTAACAACGCTGAAGCTGAAGCATCAAGCGAGTAACTTCTCCCATCCATTTCCTGTAGAAGCTTCTCTACATCATCGTATTTTTTCTTCTTAAGATACCCTTGGAGAAGCACATTGTAAGTAGCATTATTTGGTGGGCAGCCGCTCTCATCCATTTTCAGAAACAATTGTTTTGCTTCCTCTACTAGACCTTTCCCACACAAGCCACTAATCATCACAGCATATGTGCGAACATCAGGTTGCAAGCCTTTTACAGTAAGGTCATGGAAAAGAGTCTTCGCAATATCAAGCTTCCCACATTTTCCTGCCCCTTCAATAAGTATTGTGTACACAACAATATCTGAATTTAGCTTGCTATCACCCACCAAATGGAACAAAGAGAGCGCCTCTTCAACTTGACGGTTGTTGCAAAGACCATCTAATATTACTCCATATGTGTATTCATCTGGAATTAGGCCTTGTGATCGCATCTCATCAAAGAGTTTGCGTGCAGCTCCACATCGTCCGACCCGAAACAATCCCTGTAACATGGTGCTGTAACTGACTATATCAGGTTTCAAACCTTTTCTTGTTATCTCATGAAACATATGCATGGCCTCTTCTATCTTCAAACTCTTGCAATACCCATTCAATAAACTGTTATAAGTAATAACAGTAGGGACTAGACCTTTAGAAGTAAGTGAATCAAAAAGTGTCCTTGCCTTGGTCATCTCACCTCGCAGACAGTAACCATCTACAAGTGAACTGTATGTCACTATGTTAGGAACCTCACCTCTCTCAACCATGATGTCTATAACAGCCTCCGCTTCATCCACCCTACCTTCCTTGCAAAATGCATCAGCTAATATGCTAAAGGTTTTAACATCAGGAGAGATCCTTAGATCCTCCTCCATTTCTTTTAGCAGCTTAGAGACCTCGTCCCAACGACATAAGTTACAAAGGCCATAAATCAGAGAGGTGTATGTGATGACATCTGGTTGAATGCCTTTGGCAAATACCATTTCATTGAAAAGCTTGAAAGCATCCTCTATCATTTTGTCCTTGCAAAGACTATCAATGATGATATTATATGCAACAACATTAAGCTTACAGCCTCTTTCATCCATGAGCCTAAGCAAACCAATGGCAATATCATTATTACCAAACTTGCAAAGCCCTTTAATCATTGTGGAATATGTAACAACATTAGGTTCACAAATTTTCTGCTTAATGAGCTTCTTGAAGAGTCTCTCTGCCTCAGCAATCCTATTTTCTATGACGAGTCCATCTAAGAGTGTATTAAATACAAACACGTCTGGTACAACAGCTCGTCTGAAGCAAGAAGCTAAGAGTGCAAAACCGTCATTTGTGCGAGACATCTGACAACAACACTTGATGGCAATACTCATAGAGTATTTGTCAACAGGAACTCCAATGGCACACATTTGTTTGAAAAGGTCAAGAGAGCAAGAAAAATGGTTCAATTTGGTAAGAGCACTCAACAGCTGATTAAACTTGATAACAGATGGGAGGGGTTTTCTCTGGATCATTTCATCGAACAGGTTAAAGGCGTCATCCAAGCTGGAAACTTTTTGATACCTAGACAGAGGAGGATCGTCATTATTTGAAAAGGAAGTGGAGTGAAGAAGAGAAGCTAAAAGAGTGGATTCTAAACCTAATCTGGAAGACGAAAGAGGGGTTGTTGTCAAAGAATTGGTGATGAGAATACCTGTTAGTTTGAAGAAAGCGTGATGAAGAAGAGAATTGGTGCGAATCATCATCATTGTCGCAGCCTCCTCCAACGGAGAAGGAAATTGATCGGTATTCTTGTACTCCTGTGACCTAACAACCCTCACACCCACACTCACACCGTGTGGTTTGGTAAGAAATGTGAGGAAGCACGCCTCTATTTTCATAATTTATTTTGATTAGAGTTAAATGCACGGATAGTCTCTCTGGTTTTGCAAAATAACATCTATAGTCCCTAACTTTTGGAAATTACACCGGTGCTCCCTGTGATTTAACAGTTTGTTACTCGGATAGTCCCTAGAGTGGATGACGGTTTGTTTTCTCCGTCAAGTGGATGTGAAATGACAAATTTACCCTTCATCTTCTCCACTCTATGAAAACAAAACAACCCCACCCACCCCCACCTTTCTCTCTGGTTCCCCCCACCATTAACCACAGACCACTTTCTGCGTCTTGCTCGTTGAATATCTCCTCCTGCTAAAAAAACAGCCCTAACTCGTTGAAGTTGTTAATTTGTTTATGTTCAGAAATTGTTTTGATTATTTGTTTGATTCTGTTGTGTTCGGACCGAAGCGTTTGATATTCATATTCTACATTTTTTTTGTTAATTCAATGTGTTGATTTTAATCGAATGATCTCAAATTGGAAACTATATTGGTGATATACAATTATCAAGTAACACTAGGATTAGATCTTACTTCAGTTTATCACTATTCGTGTTTATTTGATCATGAATTGTAACACATGAGATTTGTCTTTGACTTATAAGGGATGTTGATGTTAGTTGACGTTGTGTAGGGTTTGCCAGGATGAAACTGAGATCAACTAGGGTTCTAAGAGGGGTAAAACCCCAAATCGATTCAGAAATCAAGAATCAAGATTGTTCTAATAAAAAGAGGTTGTTGTTGAGATCTGGTAAATCAATTTCTAATAACAAAAGAGCAAATAAAGCTGATATTTGGGCATGTGTTGATAATTGTGTTGAAAATTGTGAAATTGGTGTGAAAGAAACCGTAAATAGTGATGATAAAGGGTTATTTTTTGGGATTAGAGGTGTTGGGTCCGATCAAAGATTCGGTTGTTTCTTGTTTTAAACCAAAAGTTGAAGAGGAACAAGGAAACAAATTGATGTCTGTAATTTGGAATTAAAAACATGTGCTGATGATTCAACACTAATCAATGTGGGGGGTGGGTGGGGTTGGTGTGGGGTTGTTTTGCTTTTATAGAGTGGAGAAGATGAAGGGTAAATTTGTCATTTCAAATTCACTTAACGGAGAAAACTAACCGTTATCCACTCCAGGGACTATCCGAGTAACAAACTGTCAAACCACAGGGAGCACCGGTGTAATTTCCAAAAGATGGGGACTATAGGTGTTATTTTGCAAAACCACAGGGACTATCCGTGATTTTACTCTTTTGATTAATTACACTCGTAGTTGTTATGGATTGTATAAAGTTATAGCTCATAAGCTAAAGAGTTAAGTTATGGTTTACAAATATGTAGACTTGGTTGTATTCATTCAATAATTACACATTTGATTTTGTTTGTTATAATTTTTGTACTCGGGTGATTCTTATCACTAACCTATATAAAATATCTTAGTTGAGATTTTTTAAATTCATTATTCCTTTAAAGTATTAGTACATGATGTTATTATTTTTTTCATAAACTACAGGGACTAACAATGTAATAATCCTTTTTTTTTCAAATGGCTATTATAGCGCACATTGGTATATCGGATAAGTTTTCAAATAGATCAAAATATTTAGACTATCCAGCTGGGTGGTGTCCCAAACCCCCTACCTTCGTTAATGGGGGGCGCTAAAGCTCCCACCGTCAAGCCTTTACGGGCGTTATAGATTTAAGTGTGCGGGCCTCCATTGTCAGCGTTGGCCCATGGTCAAAATATGAAGAAAAAAAAGATAGAGTTAAATGCCATTTTAGTCCCTGTTGTTTGGGCCATTTTACCAGTTTAGTACAAAGGTTTCATTTTTAACCTGTGGGTCCAAAAAGGTTTCACAGTTGCCATTTTAGTCCACTGGGTTAACTTCATCCATTTTTTCTGTTAACGAGAAGGCAAATTCGGTCATTTTTTATGTAATTCTGTTAACTAAAACGACAATTCAGCCATATAAAATGACCAAATTGGCCTTCTCCTTAACAGAAAAAAAATGGATGAAGTTAACCCAGTGGACTAAAATGGCAACTGTAAAACTTTTTTGGACCAACAGGTTAAAAATGAAACGTTTGAACTAAACTGGCAAAATGGCACAAACCATAGGGACTAAAATGGCATTTAACTCAAAAAGATAAATCTTTTCCACTTTTAATATAGAGTAAATTGCCATTTTAGTTCCTGAGTTTTGTCTAAATTTGCCATTTTAGTCTAAATAGTTTTTTTTTGTCTCTAGGTCCCTGACTTTTCCCTTTTGTTGCCATTTTGATCACATACACTAACTTCATCCAAAAACTCCATCTTTAACCAGGGGTATTTTGGGGATTTTCATTTTAAATGTTTTCAATTGCCATTTTGATACAATTCCAAAAATTCAAAAAAATTCCAAAAAATCAAAAAATTTCCAAAAAATTCTAAAAAATCATAAAAATTCTAAAAAATAAAAAAAATCTGTTTCGGTGCGAACCGTTTCGAACCCGAACCGTTTCCACCCGTACCGTTTCGACCCGAACCGTTTCGAGCTGAACCGTTTCGACGTGAACCGTTTCGACCCGTATCGTTTCGACCCGAACCGTTTCGACCGAAACCGTTTCGAGCTGAACCGTTTAGACCCGAACCGTTTCGACCCGTACCGTTTTCGAGCTGAACCGTTTCGACGCGAACCGTTTCGAGCGGAACCATTTCGAGCCGAACCGTTTCGAACCGAACCGTTTCGAGCCGAACCGTTTCGAGCTAAAACCGTTTCGACGTGAACCGTTTCGACCCGTATCGTTTCGACCCGAACCGTTTCGACCCGTACCGTTTCGACCCGTACCATTTCGAGCCGAACCGTTTCAAGCCGAACCGTTTCGACCCGTACCGTTTCGACGCGAACCGTTTCGACGCGAACCGTTTCGACGCGAACCGTTTCGACCCGAACCGTTTCGAGCCGAACCGTTTCGAGCCGAACCGTTTCAGGCCGAACCGTTTCGAGCCGAACCGTTTCGACGCGAACCGTTTCGACCCGTACCGTTTCGACCCGAACCGTTTCGAGCTGAATCGTTTCGACGCGAACCGTGCCTCGAAACGGTACGGGTCGAAACGGTTCAGCTCGAAACGGTACGGGTCGAAACGGTTCAGCTTGAAATGGTTCGGTTCGAAATGGTACGGGTCGAAACGGTTCGGGTCGAAACGGTTGGCTCGAAACGGTTCGGCTCGAAACGGTACGGGTCGAAACGGTTCGCGTCGAAATGGCTCAGCTCGAAACGGTACGGGTCGAAACGGTTCACGTCGAAACGGTTCAGCTCGAAACGGTTCAGGTTCGAAACGGTTCGCGCCGAAACGGATTTTTTTTTATTTTTTTAGAATTTTTATGATTTTTTAGAATTTTTATTATTTTTTAGAATTTTTTGGAATCTTTTTGATTTTTTGGAATTGGATCAAAATGGCAATTGAAAACATTTAAAATGAAAATTCCCAAAATACCCCTGGTTATAGATGGAGTTTTTAGATGGAGTTAGTGTATGTGATAAAAATGGCAACAAAAGGGAAAAGTTAAGAACCTAGAGGCAAAAAAAAACTATTTGGACTAAAATAGCAATTTACTCTTTAATATATATACACACACATTTTAACTACAACAATTTTTACACCGCTTCTTAAACTTTCTTCTTCATAATTTTTCTCTCAAAATCCCAAATTTTCACCATGTTTCCAGACAACAACCTTAACACTTTCGATCTGAACCATCTTTATTCGGCAAACCATTAAAGGTTGATGAAGACACAAACCCATTTTTTGTCAATCAAGCTACGAATGAGCGCAATTATCGACCGATAATGCCATTACTTCTTTCCACTATCACAATTCTCTGAAAACCCACAAAGCTCCTGATTCCCACAAATGTCACAGAACCCACAATGCTTTCAAATCCCATCATTCACACAAAAGCCCACCAATGGCGCAAACCATCTCGAAACTTAACTGACTACCACCAAACGTAGACATCATAGAAAGAAACCGTAAGAAGAGGCGACCAAAATTATTTTTTTTTTTCTGTATAATTATTTTTGTCAACTAAAATTATTGTTTTATTTATGTTTTTTTCCAAAGGTACCAACCAAGAGGCGACCATTTTTTGAAAGCGTATTCATGAAAATTTTTTCGTTGCTATAGACCATGCCCTGTAAACGAACCGAATGAACACGAACAAGGCCTTGTTCGTGTTCGTTCGTTAAGGAACAAGCTTGTTCATGAATTGTTCACGAATGCTTACGAACGAGATTTCTTGTTCGTGTTCGTTCATTAAGGAAACAAACATGTTCGTGGACTGTTCACGAATACTTACCATATGCTAATGAACTCTAACAAATGTTCATGAACATAAATGAACGCATACAACGTTTGTGAACAGATAAAATTGTAGAAAAAATTGTATTTTGTGACGTAATGTTGTTTTCATAATATTATGTTTTGGTTTACTTATAAAAACAGATATAGTATAAATTTTAAGTTATTTATGTATATTATATTTTTTTTGAGAATTTATTATCGGGTTGGGCAATAAGATTGAACCCGATTTGATAACCTAACCCGGTTCCAACCCAACCCGAATCAGTTTTGTAGGGTTTGGTTCTCTTGTCTCCTAACCAGGTCAGAACTCAACCCGGTTTGAATATTTTCATCCTAGCCCAAACCCGGTTTGAAACCGATTCGAGTTGAAACCCTAACCCGATTTATGCACCTCTATCCTGACGCGGATTCAAATCTTTCACTTACGGTTTTTCGTTTCATATTTCTAATTCTCCACGCGGAACTTTTCTTCATTATTCCACTTCCTTTTCATTTATATTTATATATACACTACAATTTCTATGGCAGGGAATAGTGCCAGGCACTTCCCTATTGGCCCAGACAAAATACAATTTTACTACTAATTTAAAGTTAGGAGTTAATTACTTTTTCGTCCCTGTGGTTTGTCAAAAATCACTATTACAATCAATTAGTTTAAAAATTGCGATTTCAGTCCCTGTGGTTTCATTTTCGTAACCATTTCAGTCCCTGTGGTTTCACTTACGTAACCATTTCAATCTATTTATTCTGTTAGTACAGGGACTGAAATGGATACGAGATGGACTGAAATGGTTACGAAAGTGAAACCACAGGGATTGAAATCGCAATTTTTAAACTAATGGACTGAATAGTGATTTTTAACAAACCACAGGGACAAAAACAGTAATTAACTCTAAAATTATAAATATTCCCCAGTTAAAAATTATGAATTTGCCCCCAGATTAAAATTACAATACTGCCATCATTTTAGCTTTCGATAAATTACGATTTTACACCCAGTTAAAAATAACGCTTTTGCCCTTAGTTCAAAAATTACAATCTTGCCATCGTTTTAGTTTTTTAGACTATGGAAGTTTTTTATTTTCATTGGTTGACTTCATGTAATTTTTATTCGTATCAGGCAGTTTTGCACTCGTGCATTGGTCTTGATAAATTCAGTTTTGCACCCAGCTCAAAATTATAGTTTTTCTATCGTTTTTGCTTTTTTATAGCAAAACTGTGGTAGTATGTTTTTAATTGGTTGAGGAATATTCAACCTAACGTCCCGCAACGCGGGCATGCATAAGACTAGTTCTTCTACATATTTTGTGAATTTCTCTGCCAAATATTAGATTCGAATTTCATAATTACTTTAATCATAAATCCTCATTTATTTTTATATATGTCACACCCCGATTTCCACGTGTCACCGGTGGGCCCGGTGTGGGGTACAGTGACGTAGTTGGCATCGTCATAGACAATCAACACAATATAATAATGCACAGCGGAAGCAGAATAGATACATTTCAACTTTTAAATAAAGTGCAATAATAATATCACAGTAGATGAAACGGATCCACAGGCGGATCAAAAATTGTTCAACAGATATTTTGTCGTCCGAGCTTGCGAGACTATAGTGGACGCTCTTAGGAAACAGCCAGCCTATTTCGTATAGTACCTGCACTTAACCTTTTGGGAAAAATACGTCAGTTTACACTGGTAAATACAAATCAACTGACTCATTTTGAAAATGATTGAAAATTGATTTAAATGCACAAGGCATAAATATTTTTATTAACTTGGGATAATTATGCAATATAAACTTGTGAACGAATTACATGCACTCGTATCTTTGGTGGCCCGGGATCTGCTGTCCGGGCTAAAGATTAAATGACACACCACATTAAAGAGTTATACACGCCGGGTGTACGCCTACACCCCGTGCTCTGGTCGTGGCCATCTCGTAAGATAATGCCAAGGATATCCGGGACACGGTCAATAACCCCCCAAAGCCTAAAGTAAGACAAGACTGTTTAAACGAAGTCGCACAAGCTATTCAAGACTGTACACCCATAAGGCGCAGGACTTGTGCGCCCGATCAAGCGGTATTTTAAATACCGTACCCCAAGCCCGTATAGGGAAAATAAGTCAAAATGTATTTACCTGAGCAAGTATGTAACACAAACGGTAAGTGTGGTAGCTTTTACTGGGCCTCCTAATCTGGAACAAAGGTTTATAATAACCTATTAGATTTCTAACGGGTCTTTTATTTAAGCCTAAGCTTGACCGGTTAGTTTTAAGGATGATACGGCTTACGCACGATTAAGCGAAAGACCGGATAGAATGTGATTTAGACCCGACAAGTTTGAATACTTGTATAATATGGGTATACTAAATACATTCTGGATTTTGAGATAAAAATGATAACGTTTGACCCGTTTCGGTCAATTTACGCATACTAGTTACGTAAACCGAACCGAACGCAAAAAGGGCGTTACGGGTAGCCAAAAGAGTCAAATGCAAGTTCCCTGAGATAATATGCTTTAAATATGATATAACATCAGTAAGTTATGTCCTATATTGCCCGGAATAAATTTAAACTCAATTTATGCCTTATAAGGGCATTTTGGTCATTTAAAAGATTATAAAAGAGTCAAATTAGAAATCTGAGTTTCGGGTCTGGTTTATACAGTAAATATACTTCATTTAACATGTTATAACAGTAGGGTATGACCCATATACCAAACTTAACAGTTAAAATCAAACTATGCACCGTAGGGGTATTTTAGTAATTTCACAAGGGCTAAAACCGCCAAAACTGGAAACCTGAGTTCATATACTTATACTTACTGTTATTATATGAAAATATACAAATTACATCAGTAGGTATGAGTTTTATATGTTTAAAATGGATATAACGCTTACTATGCGTTAAAAACGCTAAAAATGCGATTTAACGCCGTTTCCGGGTTTTCAAAACAAATCTGGGATTTTTATATTTCCAGAATACTTAAAATAATTTATTTAACATATAAAATCAGTAGGAAAAGGTTTCGGGTCAAAAGAATGCATAAAACTCATTTTATGGCCTAAACGGTCAAACCGACATAAACCGAAATAACTAGGCGATCTAAGATACGATCAGCCAAAAATTAAATAAAAATCATCTAAAATCCCAAAATATTATATAGCATCAGTGGGTAAAAAGTTTTGTATCAAAACGTGGCCAGAAATGGGTTATACGCGAAAAGGGCCGTTTATGTAACTTAAGAACATAGTTTTACGCTAATGGTCATAACTCAAAATCTGGACCACCAACTGATCCGAAATTTTCGGTGCAAGTTTATATATTAGAAATAAAGATTTCTACTCTTTCACTTTTCCAAAAATCACGTTTTATATCAAAAAGGGCAAAATAGTCAACTTTTAAGCATAATCGGAAACATGCAATTGAATCGGCTAAGTATAGACTCAAGCAACAAAAATTCCAGAAAGTTTTACCAAAATAAAAATGGTCAAAAATGCCCTCCAATACAGATCTCAAACATGCATGTACGAATCCGAATCGATAGTCTACGAAATAGTCGTTTTACAAGACTTTCGGTTCCGATTCGTATCTATACTAAAGATTGTCGAGTTGATTGTGGTAAAACACATTCTTATATTCATTATAAAGCTATCTATGATGATCAAACAGATTGCATGTCATTTACATTACCATTCAAGCTTATTTTTGCAACAATCACTTCTGTTGACTTTTTAGAAACACGTTTGACTCGACAATTAGCATGCATATAGTGGGATTCAGATAATACCCTTTTGAGGGTTTGTTTCCCACATAAATACCAACATATATCTGGTTTCAATTTGAAAAATGACTGAGTGAAACTCGTTTAATCAGAAAGTCAAAGTGTAAGAACAATCAGTTTGACTTTTACTAATATCTGATGTAAGAACGAATTAAGGACTGAATTAGAAGCTTACAAAGGTCCTATTGAAGCTTATCTAACACTTGGAGTCGGCCTTGATGTCCAGAAATGCTCCAGAAGTCTGCCTTGAAGGTTCTTGCAAATGAGAGCTTCTTGATCACAAAGGGAATGCCAAGAAAATGAGCTTTGATCTGCTTTAAAGCTGAATTCAGAGGCTTGGGAGTAGCACACTGTTGTCCTAGCCATGCAAGACATCTAATTGGAGCAAAAGGAGGTGGCCACAGCTGTTTACAACTTGAAATTCGGACTTAAAATGAGATTTTCGTGAATTTTTGGTACTGGGGGTCTCACGCGGCCCGCTTGGGTCAGTCCAGGCGGGTCGCCTGACCTGCTGTTCAGCCAACAACTTTCAAACATGGCAGATTTGGTCCCTGAACTTGCACGCGATGTTTCGGCTACTTTTCTCGACCCGTAAACCCCCAAACTTGGTTTTTAAGAACCTTGGGACATTTACCTGCATGGTAATGTCCTCGGATAACTTTGCGCTCAACCGAAAAGCCATGAAATTCGACGTTGACGCTTTTAGTCCCTTAAGTACGGTTTTGGCCATAACTTTCTCATACGTTGACGAAACTTCACGAAATTTTAACCACATATTCTAGTGAGTATATTTTAGCTTCTCAAAGCTTTGGTTCTGCCAAAAGTTCACTCAGAGGTATAAATTAAACATGTTGACACTTTTGGCCCCTATAGTTTGCAATTCCTCACTTTTGTGCAATTTCCGCGTCGTATGATCCATGAACCACCCGTTTAAGGTTATGAACATTATGTAGGGTTATCATAGAGTCTATTTATCCATTGTTGACACTTTGGACCCTTACGTTCCATAGTTTTCACTGTTTGTCACTTTTAGTCCCTCTAAAGTATATTTTCACATACCGGAACCTTATGACACGTGTCAAGACATTGTTGGACGAAATTTTTCGAGGTGTTACATCCACACCCCCTTAAAAGAAATCTCGACCTCGAGATTTACTGAAACAAATGAGGGTATTTCTCTTGCATCGTGGATTCCACTTCCCACGTGTATTCGGGACCTCTACGGGCATCCCATTTGACCTTAACAATAGGCACGTGCTTCCTTCGAAGCTTCTTTACCTGTCGATCCTCAATCGACAAAGGTTTTTCCACAAATTTCAGACTCTCGTCTATGTGTATATCTGTATGCGGTATAACCAGTGATTCGTCAGCGATACACTTCTTCAGATTACAGATGTGGAACACATTGTGAATAGCACTAAGCTCTTCAGGCAAGTTTAACTTGTAAGCGACTGACCCGACACGTTCGATAATCTCGAAAGGTCCTATATATCTCGGGCTTAGCTTGCCTTTCTTTCCAAATCGCATCACACCCTTCCAGGGCGATACTTTAAGCAATACCTTATCACCTACATCGAAGTGAAAATCTTTGCGCTTAGGATCCGCATAACTTTTCTGCCTATCCCTGGCAGCTTTCAAACGATCGCGAATCTGAACGATCTTGTCTGTCGTCTCAAAGACGATATCTGGTCCAGACAACTGGACATCCCCAACTTCTGCCCAACAAATGGGCGATCTACACTTTCTACCGTATAAGGCCTCAAAAGGCGCAGCCTTTATGCTGGAATGGTAGCTATTGTTGTAGGAGAATTCAATCAGTGGTAGGTTCTTATCCCAACTACCACCCAAGTCGATCG
This sequence comes from Helianthus annuus, assembly GCF_002127325.2. Lineage (NCBI taxonomy): Eukaryota > Viridiplantae > Streptophyta > Magnoliopsida > Asterales > Asteraceae > Helianthus > Helianthus annuus. Next base: position 155,626,397 of record NC_035445.2, read on the forward strand.
CACATGCACGAAGCATGTCTTCCAAAGTTTGAATAGTACGCTCACTCTGACCATCAGTCTGAGGATGATAGGCCGTACTAAAATTCAAACGAGTGCCCAACGATTGTTGGAAACTCTTCCAAAAATGCGACGTATATCTAGTATCTCTATCGGAGATAATGGATATAGGTATACCATGTAGCGCTACTATCTTATCGACGTATAATTGGGCTAACATATCTGAGCTATACGTCTCCTTGATGGGTAGAAAATGAGCTGACTTAGTCAGTCTATCTACTATGACCCATATGGTATCATTTCCCTTTTTCGTCTTCGGCAACTTGGTGATGAAATCCATTGTCACCATTTCCCATTTCCATTTGGGAATTTCCGGTTGCTGAAGCAAACCTGACGGCTTCTGATGCTCAGCTTTGACTTGCGCACAAGTCAAACATTTAGCTACATGCTCAGCTACTGACTTTTTCAACCCAATCCACCAGTAGTTTGATTTCAGATCCTGGTACATCTTATCAGCTCAAGGATGAACGGAATATTTAGAGCTGTGGGCTTCCTGGAGGATAACATCCCGAAGTCCTCCATAAAATGGAACCCATATTCGTCCGTTTAGTCGTAGCATTCCATCTTTGTCGTAGGATAACTGCTCCTCAGTTACTCCTAACTTTTCTGCAGGATAGTTAGCTTCCAGCACAGCTTCCTTCTGTGCAGCTAACACCCTATCATTCAAATTATTTCTTATTTCAATGCGCTTGGCATTGATTCTGATTGGTTTTACCCTTTCCTTTCTGCTTAAGGCATCGGCAACTACATTAGCCTTGCCTGGATGGTATCTTATCTCACAATCATAATCGTTTAGAGTTTCCATCCAATGCCTTTGACGCATGTTCAATTCCTTCTGATTGAACAAGTGTTGAAGACTCTTGTGATCCGAATAAATTATACACTTGGTTCCATACAAGTAATGTCTCCATAACTTCAAAGCAAACACAACTGCACCCAATTCCAAATCGTGGGTGGTGTAGTTCTTCTCGTGCACCTTGAGCTGGCGAGAAGCGTAGGCAATGACTTTGCCTTTCTGCATGAGTACACAGCCCATGCCAGTATGTGATGCATCACAATACACCACAAATTCTTCAATACCATCGGGCAATGTCAACACTGGAGCATTGCTCAACTTTTTCTTCAAAATGTCGAAGGATTCCTGCTGCTTAGGGCCCCAATCAAACTTAATCTTCTTACGAGTCAACGAAGTTAGGGGCGCAGCAATTCTCGAAAAGTTCTCGATAAATCGCCTATAATATCCTGCCAATCCGAGGAAGCTGCGAATCTCGGTAGGAGTCTTCGGCTCCTGCCAGTTCATGACTGCTTCTACTTTAGCGGGATCTACTTGGATACCACGCTCGCTTACTACATGTCCAAGGAATTGGACTTCTCGAAGCCAAAATTCACACTTCGAAAATTTGGCATAAAGCTTCTCTTGATGCAGAAGTTTGAGAATACAACGAAGGTGTTTCTCATGGTCAGCTTAGCTCTTCGAGTAGATAAGGATGTCGTCGATAAAGACGATAACGAATTTATCTAGATAGGGCTTGCAGACACGATTCATGAGATCCATGAACGCGGCTGGTGCGTTAGTGAGCCCAAACGGCATCACTAGGAACTCGTAATGTCCATAACGAGTCCTAAACGCTGTCTTGTGCACGTCTTCATCCTTGACCTTTAACTGATGATAACCTGACCTTAGGTCAATCTTGGAGAAATAGCTTGCTCCTTGCAACTGATCGAACAGATTGTCGATCCTGGGTAACGGATACCGATTCTTGATAGTGACCTTGTTAAGCTCACGATAATCGATGCACAGACGCATCGATCCATCCTTCTTTTTAACGAACAAGATTGGCGCTCCCCAAGGAGACGAGCTAGGTCTAATAAAACCTTTAGCTAACAAATCATCCAACTGCGTCCTCAACTCCTTCATCTCCGTTGGTGCCAATCTGTATGGTGCTCTTGCTACAGGTGCAGCGCCTGGAATGATGTCTATCCGAAACTCCACTTGTCTATCCGGTGGCAAACCGGGTAGTTCTTCAGGAAATACTTCAGGATATTCTGAGATAACAGGGATATCCTCAATCTTCGGCTTCGGCTCATCAATGGTAACTTGTGCCATATAAATGACACATCCTTTCTGCATGCATCTGGATGCCTTGAGCATGGACACTTGCTCCGGCAATCCATGATGGGTATCTCCTTGAATAGTAAGTGACTCACCAGACGGAGTCTTCACTATCACCTGCTTTCTATTGCACAGAATCTGAGCTTGGTTACTCGACAACCAATCCATGCCTATCACTATGTCGAATCCAGCTAGCTTAAAGGGAAGCAAGGATAGCGGGAAAGAATGATTCCTAATGGATATAACACATCCATCTAGAACTGTCGAAGCGGTTTCTATGGTTCCATCGGCTAATTCCACCTCATATTTCACGCTTAAGGTTTTAACAGGAAGGTTCAACAATTTACAAAACTTATCATCTACAAACGACTTATCAGCTCCTGAATCAAACAAGACTCTAGCAAAAACATCATTTACAAGAAACGTACCTGTAATGACGTTGTCGTCAAGAACTGCCTCCTTGGCGTCCATTCTGAAGACTCTCGCATTAGTCTTCTTCCCATCATCAGCTTTCTTCGCATTCTTTGGGCAGTTTGGCCGAATGTGCCCCTTCTCGTTGCAACCAAAACAAGTTGCATCCTTCATTTTCTTGCAATCCACAGCTTTATGATCTGTGGACTTGCAGATCCCACAACGTTTCTCGAAAGACTGGGACTTAGACTCCTGCCTGCATCTCCCAAAGTGATGCCTCCTACAAACCTTGCATTTGGGTTTCTCATCCGACTGACGATCTCCTTTCTTAGATCCCGACCCTTTTTGGTGGTCGTTGCTCCCTCTGTGTCGTTTCTCAGACCTTCGTGAGGTGTCATCCTCACGTTTCCTTTTGTTTTCTTCTGAGCTCTTAATAGCTCTCAATCTGACCACATCTTGAGTGAGGGAGAGGGATAGATCGGCTACTGATCTAAATGTAGTAGGCCTTGAAGCCTTGACGCTTGCCTTTATCTCCGGTGCCAGACCCCCAATAAATCGAGCAATCCTATGCGGCTCCGGGGTCACTAGATAAGGCACTAAACGAGACAAGGTGTTGAACGTAGTGAGATATGCCTGACAATCGAGGTTTTTCATAACCAGGGATACGAAATCCGATTCTATTCTTTCGACCTCATGCTGCGGACAGAAATTCTCCTTGATCAGTGCTACAAACTGATCCCATGTCATGCTATACAGAGCGGTCTTTCCAGTAGCTTGTAGAAGCGACTTCCACCATGCTAACGCGTCTCCCTTGAACGACTGGGACGCGTACTTCACAACATCCCTATCAGCACACCCGCTGATATCAACCACAGTATCCATCTCATCAATCCACTTCATACAATCGACGGCTCCCTTTTCCCCAGTGAAATCTCTGGGCTTGCAAGATACGAAATACTTGTACGTACAGGACCTGCTGTGCGTATCATGCTTCATCTTAACTTCTTGCTTTGGGATGCTGCTGTGGTTGGAGGAGTGATTATCATCCTCATCCTTCTTCGGCTCACTCTTTTTAGAAGGTGGCTTACTATGAGCCTCAGAATGAGTCTTGGGCTTTACGTGCGTTACTGTTCGGGTCCTACTCCGAGTACCGCTAGATTCCCTGAATTGCCTATCCATAGCTTTGGCAACAGCGTTATCTATCAGTGCTTGCAACTCTGCACCGGTGACGTGAATCTTTGCATTATCTGAGTGTTCCCCAGAATGACTGTTGGTCTCCTCCGATTTGGCCATTGTAGCTTTAAGCTACAATAAAGGACAAGGTCTATTTAGAAACCTAACAGTATTATCGTTCTAGACGATTTATTAACCATGGTATCAAGAACCTTAACAGTTAATTTAATAAATTTCATTCAGGCTCTTATTAGCAATCAAGGAATGAAAATATATATATTGGCATCATAGGCCTAGTCACTACGGACAGCTACTAAATTGTAAATTTAGATTTTTATAGGATTATAAATTGTATAATTAAACAAATAATCCTTTACTAGACAGGGGGTCATAAACCACAACTGCCACTATATGACATAGTCATAACCCGTAGGTATCAAGTCATTAATAGGCTTGTATACAGATATAATCTGTAGATAATTTATTAAAAAAAAAAGGTGGCTTGTGTGATTTTTCAGATCACGCTTAGCCAGGAATGTTAACATGTTTTCAGATGTTAACAGGGAGTTGAATCTTTTCAACCAGGTTTTACCATCATGGCCAGGCCTGTTAATAAGGCATTCAAGCTAGGTTATACCTTACTAAGATTCTTATAAATGGCAAATCAAATAAAAATTGATATTTTCCATTATTGAATATTAAATTCATGCACATAAATAAAATGAGAAATTCCAATTAACCATTTCAAATTTCAAATAAAGTAACTAATACATCCTTGCCCTAAACGGGACTTTAATTCAAATAACATGAATAACATGCCCACGCAGGGGCTAAACAAATAACAACAACAACTAAGCAAAACAAACCCACGCAGGGGTTAACAGAACAACATACCCACACAGGGGTAGAATAAGGGAAAATATACCCACGCAGGGGTAGAGTACAGGAATAGATGTCCACGCAGGGACATGAGTAATGAGATAACAATCAAAGGATTCAATGATCCTTCTTACTCTTACCCTTGAGTAAGTCAAACACCTTCTTGAACATGCCACTGTTGCGTCGGCGATCAGCTCGCATCTCGTGTTGCAACTCACGTCGCATGCTGTTAATCCCATGCAGGATTTCTTGAACCTGCGGCGGCGACATCATAGGCGCCGGTGGCGGTGGCTGGTACTGATGCGGCTGCGATGGCTGTGGCTGCTGGTAACCCGGAGGGTAACCAAAAGTAGACTGCCCAGCAGCCCAAGTGTCTCCAAATGGACCACTAGGTGGAAGCGAGCTGTAGTTTGCAGCTTGCCAATAAGGGTCTCCTGTGTAGTCGTAACCCTGAGGGAAAACCTGCTCGAACGGGTTAAACTGGGCTGCGCTAGCATAAGCCGGAATCGGCTCTCCATAGTTCTGCGGCGGCAGAGGCGGGATCGGTACTGAAGTGACCTCCGATATGGGATGCGGAGACTCCCCCGTCTCGGACTCCTCGTGAAGAGGCGTGTAGCGGCTGCTACCAACGTGTGGAGGGGTGCCTATGCGAATCCCTCCGCGCGTAGACATACGCGCGTTCCTCCTTGGCCTCTGAGGCGGAGGAGGTAAATCTGGTGGCGGCGGTGGCGACGGAGTGATCACGTCGCGCCAGAGGGCCTCAGATAGGTCCTGCTGCAAGGGCGGCTGCTGAAGCTGCTGCTGCTGAGAGTGGTGCTGCGAGTGCACCGGCGATCCATGGTGTGACTGGAGCATCGGAGAGTTGTGGCGGCTGGGGGTGTAATACCAATCGTGCTGCCGAAACCTCTCCTGAAAGCTGTCAACACCATTGTAGGGTGATCCCCTAAATGGTGACCCATCCGATATCTCGATGGGATGGTTAGGCGTACCTGACGGTGGCAGTGAATGGTCCGTGTCCTCGTCAACTTCCATCTCGTGATCACCAGGAAAGTGGTCCTCCGGTCCTAGTGGGTTATGACCCACCGGCTCGTCCAAATAAGCATCAGGGTTATACATACCCTGGTAAACTGGTGCTGGGTATTGGTGAGGCGACTGATGAAGAGGTATATAAGATCCATGAGAACCATGGGGCCCATTCTCCGAGTGGGGCCCAAATGATTGGGGTAGTGATGGCGAAGTGCTCATAGATACCGAGTGTCTAGCCGGCTCGGCGAATGATCCCCAAAGATCATTGGCTGCAGTGTTGTGCGTAGCTGACGGGGCTCGCCTGTGTGAAGGTCCTGCCTCATGGTCGTGAGATGTAGCGAATCCTCCTCGACCTCTCATACGTGGCGGCATAATGATCCTGTCAAAATTTAAACAAGTTGCACAACAAGATATATAAGACAAAGCTAATAATAAAAATAAAATAAAATAAACGAAATGTTGAACATTTCCTAAGTTCTTTGTCTAGACTCGAAAATCGAGGAATGTGCAATTGTGTAACTGAGATTAAATACATTAGGATAGTGTTTAATTCACTCAGCGTTGGCTCTGATACCAACCTGTCACACCCCGATTTCCACGTGTCACCGGTGGGCCCGGTGTGGGGTACAGTGACGTAGTTGGCATCGTCATAGACAATCAACACAATATAATAATGCACAGCGGAAGCAGAATAGATACATTTCAACTTTTAAATAAAGTGCAATAATAATATCACAGTAGATGAAACGGATCCACAGGCGGATCAATAAAATAAGATAAAAATTGTTCAACAGATATTTTGTCGTCCGAGCTTGCGAGACTATAGTGGACGCTCTTAGGAAACAGCCAGCCTATTTCGTATAGTACCTGCACTTAACCTTTTGGGAAAAATACGTCAGTTTACACTGGTAAATACAAATCAACTGACTCATTTTGAAAATGATTGAAAATTGATTTAAATGCACAAGGCATAAATATTTTTATTAACTTGGGATAATTATGCAATATAAACTTGTGAACGAATTACATGCACTCGTATCTTTGGTGGCCCGGGATCTGCTGTCCGGGCTAAAGATTAAATGACACACCACATTAAAGAGTTATACACGCCGGGTGTACGCCTACACCCCGTGCTCTGGTCGTGGCCATCTCGTAAGATAATGCCAAGGATATCCGGGACACGGTCAATAACCCCCCAAAGCCTAAAGTAAGACAAGACTGTTTAAACGAAGTCGCACAAGCTATTCAAGACTGTACACCCATAAGGCGCAGGACTTGTGCGCCCGATCAAGCGGTATTTTAAATACCGTACCCCAAGCCCGTATAGGGAAAATAAGTCAAAATGTATTTACCTGAGCAAGTATGTAACACAAACGGTAAGTGTGGTAGCTTTTACTGGGCCTCCTAATCTGGAACAAAGGTTTATAATAACCTATTAGATTTCTAACGGGTCTTTTATTTAAGCCTAAGCTTGACCGGTTAGTTTTAAGGATGATACGGCTTACGCACGATTAAGCGAAAGACCGGATAGAATGTGATTTAGACCCGACAAGTTTGAATACTTATATAATATGGGTATACTAAATACATTCTGGATTTTGAGATAAAAATGATAACGTTTGACCCGTTTCGGTCAATTTACGCATACTAGTTACGTAAACCGAACCGAACGCAAAAAGGGCGTTACGGGCCAAAAGAGTCAAATGCAAGTTCCCTGAGATAATATGCTTTAAATATGATATAACATCAGTAAGTTATGTCCTATATTGCCCGGAATAATTTTAAACTCAATTTATGCCTTATAAGGGCATTTTGGTCATTTAAAAGATTATAAAAGAGTCAAATTAGAAATCTGAGTTTCGGGTCTGGTTTATACAGTAAATATACTTCATTTAACATGTTATAACAGTAGGGTATGACCCATATACCAAACTTAACAGTTAAAATCAAACTATGCACCGTAGGGGTATTTTAGTAATTTCACAAGGGCTAAAACCGCCAAAACTGGAAACCTGAGTTCATATACTTATACTTACTGTTATTATATGAAAATATACATATTACATCAGTAGGTATGAGTTTTATATGTTTAAAATGGATATAACGCTTACTATGCGTTAAAAACGCTAAAAATGCGATTTAACGCCGTTTCCGGGTTTTCAAAACAAATCTGGGATTTTTATATTTCCAGAATACTTAAAATAATTTATTTAACATATAAAATCAGTAGGAAAAGGTTTCGGGTCAAAAGAATGCATAAAACTCATTTTATGGCCTAAACGGTCAAACCGACATAAACCGAAATAACTAGGCGATCTAAGATACGATCAGCCAAAAATTAAATAAAAATCATCTAAAATCCCAAAATATTATATAGCATCAGTGGGTAAAAAGTTTTGTATCAAAACGTGGCCAGAAATGGGTTATACGCGAAAAGGGCCGTTTATGTAACTTAAGAACATAGTTTTACGCTAATGGTCATAACTCAAAATCTGGACCACCAACTGATCCGAAATTTTCGGTGCAAGTTTATATATTAGAAATAAAGATTTCTACTCTTTCACTTTTCCAAAAATCACGTTTTATATCAAAAAGGGCAAAATAGTCAACTTTTAAGCATAATCGGAAACATGCAATTGAATCGGCTAAGTATAGACTCAAGCAACAAAAATTCCAGAAAGTTTTACCAAAATAAAAATGGTCAAAAATGCCCTCCAATACAGATCTCAAACATGCATGTACGAATCCGAATCGATAGTCTACGAAATAGTCGTTTTACAAGACTTTCGGTTCCGATTCGTATCTATACTAAAGATTGTCGAGTTGATTGTGGTAAAACACATTCTTATATTCATTATAAAGCTATCTATGATGATCAAACAGATTGCATGTCATTTACATTACCATTCAAGCTTATTTTTGCAACAATCACTTCTGTTGACTTTTTAGAAACACGTTTGACTCGACAATTAGCATGCATATAGTGGGATTCAGATAATACCCTTTTGAGGGTTTGTTTCCCACATAAATACCAACATATATCTGGTTTCAATTTGAAAAATGACTGAGTGAAACTCGTTTAATCAGAAAGTCAAAGTGTAAGAACAATCAGTTTGACTTTTACTAATATCTGATGTAAGAACGAATTAAGGACTGAATTAGAAGCTTACAAAGGTCCTATTGAAGCTTATCTAACACTTGGAGTCGGCCTTGATGTCCAGAAATGCTCCAGAAGTCTGCCTTGAAGGTTCTTGCAAATGAGAGCTTCTTGATCACAAAGGGAATGCCAAGAAAATGAGCTTTGATCTGCTTTAAAGCTGAATTCAGAGGCTTGGGAGTAGCACACTGTTGTCCTAGCCATGCAAGACATCTAATTGGAGCAAAAGGAGGTGGCCACAGCTGTTTACAACTTGAAATTCGGACTTAAAATGAGATTTTCGCGAATTTTTGGTACTGGGGGTCTCACGCGGCCCGCTTGGGTCAGTCCAGGCGGGTCGCCTGACCTGCTGTTCAGCCAACAACTTTCAAACATGGCAGATTTGGTCCCTGAACTTGCACGCGATGTTTCGGCTACTTTTCTCGACCCGTAAACCCCCAAACTTGGTTTTTAAGAACCTTGGGACATTTACCTGCATGGTAATGTCCTCGGATAACTTTGCGCTCAACCGAAAAGCCATGAAATTCGACGTTGACGCTTTTAGTCCCTTAAGTACGGTTTTGGCCATAACTTTCTCATACGTTGACGAAACTTCACGAAATTTTAACCACATATTCTAGTGAGTATATTTTAGCTTCTCAAAGCTTTGGTTCTGCCAAAAGTTCACTCAGAGGTATAAATTAAACATGTTGACACTTTTGGCCCCTATAGTTTGCAATTCCTCACTTTTGTGCAATTTCCGCGTCGTATGATCCATGAACCACCCGTTTAAGGTTATGAACATTATGTAGGGTTATCATAGAGTCTATTTATCCATTGTTGACACTTTGGACCCTTACGTTCCATAGTTTTCACTGTTTGTCACTTTTAGTCCCTCTAAAGTATATTTTCACATACCGGAACCTTATGACACGTGTCAAGACATTGTTGGACGAAATTTTTCGAGGTGTTACATCCTCACCCCCTTAAAAGAAATCTCGACCTCGAGATTTACTGAAACAAATGAGGGTATTTCTCTTGCATCGTGGATTCCACTTCCCACGTGTATTCGGGACCTCTACGGGCATCCCATTTGACCTTAACAATAGGCACGTGCTTCCTTCGAAGCTTCTTTACCTGTCGATCCTCAATCGACAAAGGTTTTTCCACAAATTTCAGACTCTCGTCTATGTGTATATCTGTATGCGGTATAACCAGTGATTCGTCAGCGATACACTTCTTCAGATTACAGATGTGGAACACATTGTGAATAGCACTAAGCTCTTCAGGCAAGTTTAACTTGTAAGCGACTGACCCGACACGTTCGATAATCTCGAAAGGTCCTATATATCTCGGGCTTAGCTTGCCTTTCTTTCCAAATCGCATCACACCCTTCCAGGGCGATACTTTAAGCAATACCTTATCACCTACATCGAAGTGAAAATCTTTGCGCTTAGGATCCGCATAACTTTTCTGCCTATCCCTGGCAGCTTTCAAACGATCGCGAATCTGAACGATCTTGTCTGTCGTCTCAAAGACGATATCTGGTCCAGACAACTGGACATCCCCAACTTCTGCCCAACAAATGGGCGATCTACACTTTCTACCGTATAAGGCCTCAAAAGGCGCAGCCTTTATGCTGGAATGGTAGCTATTGTTGTAGGAGAATTCAATCAGTGGTAGGTTCTTATCCCAACTACCACCCAAGTCGATCGCACATGCACGAAGCATGTCTTCCAAAGTTTGAATAGTACGCTCACTCTGACCATCAGTCTGAGGATGATAGGCCGTACTAAAATTCAAACGAGTGCCCAACGATTGTTGGAAACTCTTCCAAAAATGCGACGTATATCTAGTATCTCTATCGGAGATAATGGATATAGGTATACCATGTAGCGCTACTATCTTATCGACGTATAATTGGGCTAACATATCTGAGCTATACGTCTCCTTGATGGGTAGAAAATGAGCTGACTTAGTCAGTCTATCTACTATGACCCATATGGTATCATTTCCCTTTTTCGTCTTCGGCAACTTGGTGATGAAATCCATTGTCACCATTTCCCATTTCCATTTGGGAATTTCCGGTTGCTGAAGCAAACCTGACGGCTTCTGATGCTCAGCTTTGACTTGCGCACAAGTCAAACATTTAGCTACATGCTCAGCTACTGACTTTTTCAACCCAATCCACCAGTAGTTTGATTTCAGATCCTGGTACATCTTATCAGCTCAAGGATGAACGGAATATTTAGAGCTGTGGGCTTCCTGGAGGATAACATCCCGAAGTCCTCCATAAAATGGAACCCATATTCGTCCGTTTAGTCGTAGCATTCCATCTTTGTCGTAGGATAACTGCTCCTCAGTTACTCCTAACTTTTCTGCAGGATAGTTAGCTTCCAGCACAGCTTCCTTCTGTGCAGCTAACACCCTATCATTCAAATTATTTCTTATTTCAATGCGCTTGGCATTGATTCTGATTGGTTTTACCCTTTCCTTTCTGCTTAAGGCATCGGCAACTACATTAGCCTTGCCTGGATGGTATCTTATCTCACAATCATAATCGTTTAGAGTTTCCATCCAATGCCTTTGACGCATGTTCAATTCCTTCTGATTGAACAAGTGTTGAAGACTCTTGTGATCCGAATAAATTATACACTTGGTTCCATACAAGTAATGTCTCCATAACTTCAAAGCAAACACAACTGCACCCAATTCCAAATCGTGGGTGGTGTAGTTCTTCTCGTGCACCTTGAGCTGGCGAGAAGCGTAGGCAATGACTTTGCCTTTCTGCATGAGTACACAGCCCATGCCAGTATGTGATGCATCACAATACACCACAAATTCTTCAATACCATCGGGCAATGTCAACACTGGAGCATTGCTCAACTTTTTCTTCAAAATGTCGAAGGATTCCTGCTGCTTAGGGCCCCAATCAAACTTAATCTTCTTACGAGTCAACGAAGTTAGGGGCGCAGCAATTCTCGAAAAGTTCTCGATAAATCGCCTATAATATCCTGCCAATCCGAGGAAGCTGCGAATCTCGGTAGGAGTCTTCGGCTCCTGCCAGTTCATGACTGCTTCTACTTTAGCGGGATCTACTTGGATACCACGCTCGCTTACTACATGTCCAAGGAATTGGACTTCTCGAAGCCAAAATTCACACTTCGAAAATTTGGCATAAAGCTTCTCTTGATGCAGAAGTTTGAGAATACAACGAAGGTGTTTCTCATGGTCAGCTTAGCTCTTCGAGTAGATAAGGATGTCGTCGATAAAGACGATAACGAATTTATCTAGATAGGGCTTGCAGACACGATTCATGAGATCCATGAACGCGGCTGGTGCGTTAGTGAGCCCAAACGGCATCACTAGGAACTCGTAATGTCCATAACGAGTCCTAAACGCTGTCTTGTGCACGTCTTCATCCTTGACCTTTAACTGATGATAACCTGACCTTAGGTCAATCTTGGAGAAATAGCTTGCTCCTTGCAACTGATCGAACAGATTGTCGATCCTGGGTAACGGATACCGATTCTTGATAGTGACCTTGTTAAGCTCACGATAATCGATGCACAGACGCATCGATCCATCCTTCTTTTTAACGAACAAGATTGGCGCTCCCCAAGGAGACGAGCTAGGTCTAATAAAACCTTTAGCTAACAAATCATCCAACTGCGTCCTCAACTCCTTCATCTCCGTTGGTGCCAATCTGTATGGTGCTCTTGCTACAGGTGCAGCGCCTGGAATGATGTCTATCCGAAACTCCACTTGTCTATCCGGTGGCAAACCGGGTAGTTCTTCAGGAAATACTTCAGGATATTCTGAGATAACAGGGATATCCTCAATCTTCGGCTTCGGCTCATCAATGGTAACTTGTGCCATATAAATGACACATCCTTTCTGCATGCATCTGGATGCCTTGAGCATGGACACTTGCTCCGGCAATCCATGATGGGTATCTCCTTGAATAGTAAGTGACTCACCAGACGGAGTCTTCACTATCACCTGCTTTCTATTGCACAGAATCTGAGCTTGGTTACTCGACAACCAATCCATGCCTATCACTATGTCGAATCCAGCTAGCTTAAAGGGAAGCAAGGATAGCGGGAAAGAATGATTCCTAATGGATATAACACATCTTTCAAACATGGCAGATTTGGTCCCTGAACTTGCACGCGATGTTTCGGCTACTTTTCTCGACCCGTAAACCCCCAAACTTGGTTTTTAAGAACCTTGGGACATTTACCTGCATGGTAATGTCCTCGGATAACTTTGCGCTCAACCGAAAAGCCATGAAATTCGACGTTGACGCTTTTAGTCCCTTAAGTACGGTTTTGGCCATAACTTTCTCATACGTTGACGAAACTTCACGAAATTTTAACCACATATTCTAGTGAGTATATTTTAGCTTCTCAAAGCTTTGGTTCTGCCAAAAGTTCACTCAGAGGTATAAATTAAACATGTTGACACTTTTGGCCCCTATAGTTTGCAATTCCTCACTTTTGTGCAATTTCCGCGTCGTATGATCCATGAACCACCCGTTTAAGGTTATGAACATTATGTAGGGTTATCATAGAGTCTATTTATCCATTGTTGACACTTTGGACCCTTACGTTCCATAGTTTTCACTGTTTGTCACTTTTAGTCCCTCTAAAGTATATTTTCACATACCGGAACCTTATGACACGTGTCAAGACATTATTGGACGAAATTTTTCGAGGTGTTACAATATAGGAATATACTTAGTAAATCCCACCAATACCAAAGCTAAGGTAGGGTCTGAGGAGGGTAACATGTAGACAATCTTACCTCTAACTCGTAGGAATAGAGAGTCTGCTTCCAGTGAGACCCCCGACTCGATAGTAGTGCACATAACACTCAGCAATTGAGACAAAGACTGATTATTTCATATACCCCTTTGTCTTACGACTATCAACGCCACCACATGATGCATGATTAGCCATCAGTCTCTTTTAACGTTTTTTCACGTAATTAGTAAAATAACGTTAAAATTAGTGCACTTTCACTTTTGCCTTTCAAACGCCCACACATATATACATTATATACGCATACAACAAGCGAGGCGTTGTGGGAATCCTTTAAACATTTACGTCAAATGTTAATATCCAAAATGAATACACTTTTTTCCATTTTATTTTAATTTGTATAATTAATCATTATTATTATACTCATCCTTCTTCTTATTTCTTTCTTTTTCATTTTTAAAATTTTAATTTCTTTATCTCTCTTTTTTTATTTTTATTTTTATATTAACTTATTAGTTGCACAACGCTTTCAATCATACCTTTGCAACATGATTTTTCTTCTTTACATATTCATGTAAGTTTTTATTCAAAATCAACAAGCGAATAGACCGATGAAATTTTGCATATTAATTTAACATAATAGAATATTTTAACATACGTTCTTCCTAGCTTCTTTGTTCCTTAATGCTTTTGATCATATAAAAATCGACAAGCGGGTAGGACCCGGTTTTTTATCTCAATTTTTTTTTTCATCCATTTAAGTTGAACGGGATGGTTAGATCAGGTATCGGGTGAGGCATATTTGGGTAGAAAATTAACCCAGTAAATTTCGGTTTGGATATTGGTTAGGGAAATCCAACATCGGGTAAAGCGACTTACCCGAGTAAGAACTAAGCGCGACCCGACTTTCGTCAGGCGGTGATTTGTTGTGGAAGCGTCTTATCATCTAACCCTCTATTTTCCCCTTTTATTTTATCATCATCATTACCCACCCGATCAACACCCACAATCGAGTAATAACAAATATGTCCAAGCCCGTAATACCTAAATAAACTGACCCAATGAACCCAATAACCAAACAGCCTGAACTCGGCGACCCGATTGTGATACAAATTGAATGTCGGATGCTATATCATACACAAAAACCCGAATAACCCAACCCAAACTATTAAAATCTGATCTTATACGAACAAATCAAGAAGAAGAGAAACAGAAAGAGTTAGGTCACCCAAATCCATGGTTTTTATTCTATCATTAGGCGTTAGTTTATAGAAACACTAACACCTCGCAACACACTGGTGACAGTAAACAATCATACCAACATGTTTGGGTTCAACTGATTCTGCATCATGTCATTTCTGTCTAATATTAATTCAGTAGTCATTCATATCATTGTTGCTGAAACTGACAATGGCTGTTTATAAATAAGGCCTAATCTCCAAAAGCAATGCTCAGTAGCAATGAATGTAATCTGCTAATTATTTATATTAAAATAAACAGACTAGTACTATAGATGTACAGTTATTATTTAAAGCCAAAAAAAAAGAAGAAGAAATAATTTTGAACAAAAAGTCAAACATTGCAACATACAGGGTGACTTATGATTCCACAACAGTAAGACACCCAACAAAAAACCTAACAACCTTGCACAATTTTAAGCTAGAAAACACAATACAAACCAAAAGTCTTGATTAAAACCTTAAAATGAGACTGCTACTATCAATGGAATACAGATAATTTACTTTTCAAAATCGTTGAGTAGAATATGCCAAAAGTAAACACCAACTGAAACTAGCTACATATTTCATATTGTTATCTAGGCATAAGTGTTCATTCCTTTTGGGACAAGCTTACCTATCAATTTAAGCATACTTCTATCTACTGAACCAGCTGCCATTTCATCAATCAACATCGATAAAGTTGAAGCATCAAGTGAGTACCTTCTTCCATCCATTTCCTGTAAAAGCATCTCAACATCATCGTAATTCTGCTTCTTAAGATATCCCTGGAGAAGAACATTGTAAGTAACACCATCTGGTGGGCAGCCACTCTCATCCATTCTACGAAACAAGTGCTTTGCTTCCTTTAGTAAACCTTCCCCACACAAGCCACTAACCATCACGGTATATGTCTGAACATCAGGTTGCAAACCTTTTAGAGTTAGGTCTTGGAAAAGATCCCTTGCAATATCAAACTTCCCACATTTGCTAGCACCTTCAATAAGGATTGTGTACACCACGATATTAGAATTTAGCTTGCTATCACCAACCAGATGAAACAAAGAGAGCGCCTCTTCAACTTGATGGTTGTTGCAAAGGCCATCTAATATTATTCCGTAAGTGCATTCATCTGGAATAAGGCCTTGTGCTCGCATCCCATCAAAGAATTTGCGTGCAGCTCCACAACGTCCGACCCGAAACAAACCCTGTAACATGGCACCGTAACTGACTATATCAGGTTTCAAACCTTTTCTTGTTATCTCATGAAACAAATGCATGGCCTCTTCTATTTTCAAACTCTTGCAATACCCATTCAGTAAACTGCTATAAGTAACAACATTAGGGACGAAACCTTTAGAAGTAAGTGAATCAAAAAGTGTCCTTGCTTTGGTCATTTCACCTCGCAGACAGTAACCGTCTATAAGTGTATTGTATGTCACTATGTCAGGAACCACACGTCTCTCAACCATGATGTCTATTACAGCCTCCGCTTCATCCACCCTACCTTCCTTGCAAAGTGCATCAACTAATATGCTAAAGGTATGCAAATCAGGAGAGATCCTTAGATCCTCCATTTCTTTTAGCAGCTTAGAGACCTCGTCCCAACGACATAAGTTACAAAGGCCATGAATGAGAGAGTTGTATGTGATGACATCTGGTTGAATTCCTTTGGCAAATACCATTTCATTGAAAAGCTTGGAAGCATCCTCTATCAGTTTGTCCTTGCAGAGACTATCAATGATGGTGCTATATATAACAACATTAGGCTCACAGCCGCTTTCATCCATAAGCCTAAGCAAACGAATGGCAATATCATTATTGCCAAACTTGCAAAGCCCTTTGATCATAGTGGAATACATAACTACATCAGGTTCACATAGTTTCTGTTTGATGAGCTTCTTGAAGAGCCTCTCAGCCTCAATAATCCTATCTTCACGAATGAGTCCATCTAAGAGTGTACTAAATATGAAGACATTTGGGACAACAGCTCGCCTGAAGCAACAGCCCAGGAGTGCAAAGCCGTCGTTGGTGCGAGACATCTGACAACAACACTTGATTGCAATATTCATAGAGTACTTGCTAACTGGAACCCCAATAACGCACATTTGTTTAAAAAGATCAAGGCAAGAAGAAAAGTGTTTCATTTTGGTAACAGCATTCAACAGCTGATTAAACTTGATAACAGATGGGAGGGGTTTTCTCTGGATCATTTCATCGAACAGGTTAAAGGCATCATCCAAGCTGGTAACTTTTTGATACCTGGACAGAGGAGGATCCCCATTATTTGAAAAGGAAGTGGAGTGAAGAAGAGAAGCTAAAGAAGTGGAGTGAGGACTGAATTCTAAACCTAATCTGGAAGACGAAGGAAGAAGGAAGGAGGTGGTGATGAAATTACCTGTGAGATTGATGAAACAATGAAGACGTGAATTCAATCGAGTGATCATCGTCGATGATTCCGTTACAGAGAGACGTGAATTGATACACTCACTCGCTGATTTGATTTTGGTTTTGGCTTTGGTTTGGTAAAAAACGTAGAAAGCATGCCCTAGTAAACGAAGAAAAGAAAGGAAGAGTTCGGAAAAAAAAAGGTCTTCCCTTCAGTTAAAAAATTTAGGGGCTGTTTGTTTCGATCAGAACCCAGTCAGATATTGGTTGAAGTCTGACCGAGTCAGACTCATTTTGCCTATTTTTGCTCCATTCAGATGTGAACCAAACAGTCTGAGGTCTGACTGAATCACAGACCAGCCTCTTAATTGACCCAGTCAGATGTTATATTGTTCCAGAGTTCACAATCGAGTATTTGTTTGAAGCGTTACATTACGTGAAGCGATGTGAAGCGGCGAAGCGATGAAGTTGTGAAGCAACGCTCCAGCCAATCAGATCACCATTTGGGCCATTTTTTAAGCCCAACAGTCTTTACAAGGTACATATCGACCTTAGTCTGATTTTATTTTTGTTTCCTTTCTTTTTTTTCCTAAATGAAACTCGAAAACAAAAACAAGACATGTTTTATTTTCCTTTCTTTTCCTTCTTTAAATGAAACTTTAGAACACAAAATATTTTTACTTTCTTTCTATTTCCTTTCCTTTCCTTCTATTAATGAACTCTGGAACAATATAACATCATCTATATTATGATATTTTAGAGTAAAATGCTCGGATGCTCCATGTGGTTTGGTAAAATTAACCCAGTAATTTTCGGTTCGGATATTGGTTAGGGAAATCCAACATCGGGTAACGCGACTTACCCGAGTAAGAACTAAATGTTCTTTGTATGAAAATAAGGAGTAAGATTGTGATTCATCATTCATTACACTAGATATCAAAATGGTTATTTGAAGCACTTTGATTATTTGAAGCACAAGTTTGACTAAGAAAAGTCAAATGTGTGAAATTGTTAAACAACTATGGTTTTAGAAAGTTTTTAGATGTGTATTATAATATTTGTAAACAAAAAAAAGTGGATTAATAAAAGATAAATCGAGTATTAAAGTATTTGAATAAAGTAAGATTTTTATATAAAAACCCATTAAAGACAACATAAACAATTAGAGTTAAATGAATTGATAAAACAGGCTAATATTGTTTTTCATCCATTTAAGTTGAACAGGATGATTAGATCGGGTATCGGGTGAGGCATCTTTTTGTAGAAAATTAACCCAGTAATTTTCGGTTCGGATATTGGTTAGGGAAATCCAACATCGGGTAACGCGACTTACCCGAGTAAAAACTAAGCGCGATCCGGCTGTCGTCAGGCGGTGATTTGTTGTGGAAGCGTCCTTTCATCTAACCCTCTATTTCCCCTTTTTATTTTATCATCATCATTCCCCGCCCGATCAACACCCACAATCGAGTATTAACAAATATGTCCAAGCCCGTACTACCTAAATAAACCGACCCAATGAACCCAATAACCAAACAGCCTGAACTCGACGACCCGATTGTGATACGAATTGAATGTCGGATGCTATATCATATACAAAAACCCGAATAACCCAACCCAAATCCATGGTTTTTATTCTATCATTAGGCGTTAGGTTTATAGAAACACTAACACCTCGCAAAGCACTGGTGATAGTAAATAATCATACAAGCATATATAGACTATAGAGCCTTAGGAGCATTGAGATACATCAGCTCAAATAGGATTATATTTTTAATTTTTAAACCGATCTCTAATCCAGATCTTAGATTCCCAACAACTAACAATCATTTGCAGATTCATAATGCTTATGCGTATGGGTACGTATGTGGAAATAGAAATGAATCTGATTACCCACAACCGTTGGGCAGGAAGAATGTGCAAAAACTGAACAAGTACGGCGATTCTGGGGCACATCCACTGCAGAATTCAGTAGTGTTTTGAGTAATAAGGAGATGAGTTCTAATACAGGACTGATTTTTACAAAACATTGCTTCTGATCAACGCTGTGATATCCACTTTGTAGATATCTGTTGATGCAATAAACACGAGACTGAGGATGGTAGCTGAGTTGGTTAGGCAAAAAGGCTGAAGTGTTCAGCCTTGCCTAACGCAGGTCGCGGGGTCCCCCCACGTTTGCAAAACGTGGAAGGAGGTTCACTAGTATGTAATTGTTATTTTCTTTGAAGTTCTTTCTCCGAGACAAGCTCGAATCCAGAAACGAAAGCAAATAGAATGTGTGTGGTGAATGTGGCGAGGAGTAACTTAGAAACAAGTACTTTATGAATGACCGGAGATGAAGGAATCTTTCTCCCGTTTGGAATGTCTTTTTGAGGTGAAAGAGCTGTCTTCTTATAGGGGAAGATATCTCCTCAAATGGTATATACAAGACTAGTGGAACCTGTTTGTAGTGGAGGGTTTCCCCTTTTGGGGTTGAAGGCTTTGGACCCCTGGGTAATAGCATGTATTGCAGACCTGCTCTGTTTTTGCCAGCGTGGGTTGGTGGAGTGAGCTCGGATGTGATTGATTACTGTTCCCTTCTCGCTTTTCCCACTTCACAGCTTTTTAACCATTGAACCGTTTAACCTTTTAAGCACTTATATGTTTGGTTACTTTATTTGGTCTTGGGCTACCCCCGTCATCAGCCCCCCAAGTCAGAGGCTTTTGGGTAGTATACTCAAAGACTTCTGACTTTTATGCATGTGTGTTATTGCTTGAAGGTTTCAACGGTTCGTTGCTTGAATGGTTGAAAGGTTGGAGGCAGTTAGTATTTGAATTTGAATTTTAAATTATTGACAGTTGATTTGATTGATGTATGGCAGTAGATAGGGTGGCGGTTTTGCAGGAGACTTTAATTACTTTTATTGCCCCTATATTAATTCGTTTTATATTTTTCTTTGCTGCCATTTCATTTTCCATCAAGTGTTTCCTGCAAATCTTTCCCCTTTTCTCTCAAGGTTAGTGCTTGTTCATCCTTTGCTTTACTTTTGTTTCATAATTTTCTTGCAAAAATGGGTGCCCTTAAGGATTTAGCGAGATCCTTTTCCCGGTTAACCCAAGAGGAAGTAGAGTTGTTTTTTAAAGATTACGGCATTGGGGCTGAATTTACACCTACTGCTCCTGCCTGTGATGCTTCGGTTGATAAATGTCCGGCCGGTTTCATCGCCCTTTATTGCCGTCATTTTGAATTTTCGAACCTTCGCTACCCGTTTTCTCTGTTTGTTTTGAATTTGTTAGAGTATTACCGGGTTTCCTTTGGTCAGATTCATCCGAAGGGCATGGCTAGGGTTTTACACTTCGAGGTTTTGTGCCGTGCCCTTGGATATGATCCCTCTTTGTTATTATTCCATCGCTTTTTTCGACTCGCCAAAAATGGTGATTGGTTTACTTTTGAAGCGTCTAAAGTTGATTCTGGCCTTATTTCATCGATGGTTACCACACTTGGAGTTTGGAAAGATCGTTTTTTCTGGGTTTCGGACACTATTGTTCCGTTTAAAACTGTGTGGCGTCACCCGGATGCCGTTCTCAATGAACCGGAACCCCTTGAGTCTGATTTAAACGATGCTTTTCTGCAATGTATTCGTAAATGCCCTGCGAGGGTTCGTCCCTTTCCTGAGCATTTGCTGGTTCTATTGGGGGTTAGTAAGTTGTGGGAAAAAGCCGACCGGGATCCGGTTCTGATGAGAGATGGCACGGGTATGCATTTTTATTTTTCATGTTATTTTGTTTTTTAATTTTTCGTCTTATGTTTTGTTTGATTGTTCTTTGCAGTTATGTCTGCCTTGGACTTCATTAAAAGTGATGACACTTCGGACGTTGTGTTTGAGGATGTTCCCTCTGTTCCAGATGAAAATGTTGTTGTTAGGACTGCTGAGCAAAGGTTTGAGGGTAGTGGGTATGCTAGTGTGTCAACTGTGAAGGGTTTCTAGAAGCCTCTTGCTCCCAAGGCTTCAACTCGACGATCTACTCGTCGTTTGAAAGCTGCTCCTCAATCCACCTCTACTGAACCGGTGGATTTGAGTGATGATATTGAAGTTTCGGAAGATCAGGTTGAAGCCGGTGTTGAGAAAGACAAGGAGTTGGTTGTTCGTGGTAAAAAGGTTCAAAGCAAAAAGGTTGTCTCTACCCCTGTTCAGGAGTCTTCAAGCAGGGACGTTGAAGGGTTGAATCCTGAAGGTACTTATGTGCCTGCTTGGTTAGTAAAAAATGACGACACCTTCAAGGATGCTGCTGTTTGTGAGGATGCTCTTAGTCATCTTGCTCCTCCTTCTGTGCACAAGACCATTGCTGAGATGGATGATGACTTAATGTTGTCTCGCATGGTTTTAAGCACTTGCAACCTTGCGGCTATGCTTCCTCAAGGGATTACTCGTTTTCGTCAAAGGATGCAAGAATATGAGGACTTCTCCAAGAAAAAGGATAAGATGAAATCCTCCCTGGCATCGATGAAGAAGGAGATAGCTGGTTTTGCGGAGAAGGAAGCAGCGTGGCGGAAGGAGGTTAGTGATTTGAAGAAAATGCATGATATTGAGATGAGTGATTTGAGGAAAAGTTTTGAAGCTAACTTGCTGAAGTTAAAAGCTGACCGGGAGGCCTTGGCTGTTCAGCAACAGGCCTTTCGTGAGGAAAAAGAAGGGTTGAAAGCTTCGGTTGGCCGTGTTACTGCTGACAATCAGTGGTTGATTGAGCATGGTTTCCAACAGGTTGTCACTTACCTTTTACATTCCAAGGAGTTTAATTCTGCTCTTGGTGATGTTTATACTAAACTTTTGAACCTGGGGAAACATCAAGGCCTTATCTCACAGGTACTTCAGGTGTATGCATACTAGAGGCTCTCACAGGTCATCACCGCTATCGTTGTGTTTAGTGTGCAGGTACTTCAGGTGTATGCATACTAGAGGCTCTCACAGGTCATCACCGCTATCGTTTGATCCGGAAATTGAAAGAACGCTAAGGCAAAACAGAGTTTTAGTGCGAGAAAACAAAATCATTGGTTCACCCACTTCACCCATTACACCGAGAAACATCATGGCTGATTCTCAAATTCCACCTACAACGGGTCAATCATCCTCAACCTTTATACCTACTTCCACCCAACCATCACCAAACACCACACTACCTAATACCACCGCTGAATTTACACCATCCAATGTCACCCAACCAATCACCACTCAAACTGAGCCTACCATCACCTACAATCCATCCACCACAATCCCACCATTATCTCACTTCTTTCCCCCAACTACGGGTCAATCAACATCCACTTTCACAATTGCACCAAATTCAACTATTGTGCATACTACTTCATCCTTTAGACCACAACAATCGGGTTTTCAGTATTCAACCATCCCATTTGGGCAAACTTCGGGAATTCAAGGAGATGGTTATGATGAGGGATTTGAAGATTTTGAGGGGTATGATGATGATGGGTACGGTTATGGAGGTTATGGTGATCAAGGGGAGTTTGGGTATGTGCAAAGTTAATCTCAAGGGATGGCAAGTGTTGGTGGAATGCCACAACAACAACTTATACCACAACACATTCGGCCAAGACCACAAGGGCCACCAGTGCCACAACCCATTCCATTGCAACAAGTCCGGCCACAACATGTACAACAACAATTTCAACGACCACCTCAGCGCCCACCGATGCGACAACAACAGTTTCAACAACCAATCGCACCACAAGGGCAAGTACCAAGGCCAAATGGTCCTATTATTCCGAGAGGTAGGTATGGTGTACCAAGGAGACACCTTAGAGAAAATGTGAGGGGCATTGAAGCACATTTTCGGCCGGTAATCACGCAAAACCCTTCACCGGTAGTCATTCCTCATAATGATCAAGGGCGAACATTTGAAGTAAGAACCAACTCTTTGCAAAGTTTACCAAAGTACAAGGGGTTGGCAAATGAGGAGCCTTATTTTCATTTAGAGGCTTATGACTCGATTTGCAACACTCTTGGGAGTCAAGGGTTTTCGGCTGACGATATTAAATTGGTTTTGTTCAAATTTTCTTTGGAAGAGAAGGCGAAAAAATGGTTCTACACGTTACCTTCGGCATCCATATATACATGGGGGGAGATGCAACAAACATTCTTGGATGAGTTTTACACCGCCCAAAAGACCAACGATGCAAGGAAGGGATTGAGAAGCTTTCAACAACGACATGGTGAGATGTTTCATGAGGCGTTTGAGCGCTTCAATATGATGATTAAAAATTGCCCTCACCATGGGATTGAATTGTGGGAGTTGATGAATGCCTTCCACGAGGGGTTGAGTGCAGAAGATGCACGTGATTTGATGTCTATCACCGGTGGGACTTTTGGAACAAACTATGAGAATGATGATTGGGAGTTCTTGGAAAGCATGGCAACTACATCAAAGAGGAAAGCTCAAGCCTCAAGAAGAGCCCGACCGACCACTAACCGACCGCAAGTGCACGCCATAGATGATGGTAATGTTCAAACCACTAACCAAATTTATGATGTTTGTGCTTTGTGTAATGAAATAGGTCATGCGGCTGAAAATTGCCAAGGGATGTTGGAAGGGCAATACGAGGAGGTCCATGCGGTTCAAGGTCAAGGTCAAGGAGGAGGTGGTAGGAACTACAACAACATGAATTCTAATACCTACCACCCCGGATTGAGGAACCACCAGAATTTTAGATATGGGAACCCTTCAAATCAAGCAAACCCGATTTTCAAGGTAGTCAAGGTAACTTTGGTTCACGCCAATCTTACAATAACCAAGGTGGGTACCGAGGCGGAAATAACCAAGGTTATCAAAAGCAATACCAAACGGGTCAAGAACAAGGGGGGTCTTCGGGCGGAAACGAGGTGATGGAGATGCTAAAGAGCATGCAAATGGAGATGCAAAAACGGAACCAACTTGACGAAGTGCGAATGCAAAAGGATGAGGTTCGTGATAAAAGCATCCAATCACTAACAACCCAAATGGGTCAATTAGCAACCGATGTGGCGGAATTGAAGAAAGGTAAGGGTCAACTTCCAAGCGACACTAAGGTAAACCCTTCACATGGTTCGTCACGAGGTAACGTTAATATTAACCATGTTAGTGTTTTAAGAAGTGGGAAAGAATTTAAAGCCAATTTGTCACCCGAATTGGTTGAGGGGGTGGTTGAGGATATCACGGGAATTGAAAGTGATGATGAACTTTCACCGGTTAAACCAAAAGAAACAATTGTTAAAAAACCGGGTTTGGGTGAAAGTGAAAAGAATGAAAAAGTTGAGGGTGAACCGAGTCAAGTTCCATTTCCATCGGCCCTACTTGACCCGGGAAAGAAAAATTTTATTGTGTCGAGAGGTCCTCAAAAAGAGGAGATGTGGAACATGTTTAAGCAAGTAAAGATAAATCTCCCACTCCTCGACGCAATAAAACAAGTCCCCGTTTATGCAAAATTCTTAAAAGAATTATGTACACAAAAAAGGCAAAACAAGAAGAAAGTGCCTAAGCGGGTGGATTTAACCGGGCAAGTGAGTGCGGTGTTAAATGGGGAGCTTCCTCCTAAGCTCCAAGATCCGGGCACGCCATTGATTAATGTACAAGTTGGTAATTTTCAAATGGCTAAGGCGTTGCTAGATCTTGGAGCCGGAGTTAGCATTTTACCGGGGGGCTTATATGACCAATATGATTTTGGTCCGTTAGCAAGGGTGGAGACGATGGTTGTTTTGGCCGATTTGTCTCATAAGTTGCCTCGGGGTATGGTTTAAAATGTAATTGTGAAAATTGATGAGTTTTATTACCCGGTGGACTTCTTAGTCTTGGATTACTCATCGGCGGACCCTAAGCAACAACAAAATATAATTTTGGGTCGGCCATTTTTAAGCACCGCACATGCTATTATTGATTGTAGATTTGGTACAGTTGATATGGCTTTTGGAAATAGAAAAATGCGTTTGAATGTTTTTACTAACAATTCTAATGCTAACGGTGTTGATGAGTGTTTCATGGCAGACATAGTAGATGGATGCAACCCGCATGAGTATGAGGAGGATGGTTTGGATATTTGCCTGTGTGACTTTTCTGAACAGGTACATGCTTATGCACTCCGGGTTGAAGAGGAAGCACAAGATGCTATGGCAATGAAAGAAGGTAGACCACCATGGACCCACCAATTCGAGGGTCTACCGGTGGAGATCGATTCGGGTACAAAACCATCATTGGAGGAACCACCAAAGTTGGAGCTCAAGGACTTGCCTAGCCATTTGAAGTATGTATTCTTAGGGGATAATGACACTTTACCGGTCATTATTGCCTCTAATTTGGAGTTGGCACAAGAGCAAGCATTGATGGAGGTTTTAAAAGAGAACAAGGGTGCTATTGGATGGACGATTGCCGACCTCAAAGGAATTAGTCCATCCATTGTCATGCATAAAATCATCACGACCGAAGATGCCAAACCGACACGAGAAGCTCAAAGGCGATTGAACCCGAACCTAAGGGAGGTAGTTAAAAAGGAGGTAATTAAATGGTTGGATGCGGGAATCATCTATCCGATTTCGGATAGTGCTTGGGTGAGTCCCACCCAAGTTGTGCCTAAGAAGGCCGGCATTCAAGTAGTCAAGGATGAAAGTGGTGAACAAATTGCCACCCGACCGGTTACCGGGTGGCGGGTGTGTATTGACTACCGAAAATTGAATGCCGCCACTTCTAAGGACCATTTCCCGCTACCTTTCATTGATCAAATTATTGAAAAATTGTCGGGTCAAAAATATTATTGCTTCTTAGATGGGTATTCGGGTTACAATCAAATCGCCATACACCCGGATGACCAACACAAGACCACCTTCACATGTCCATATGGCACCTTTGCGTTTAGGCGAATGCCATTTGGCTTGTGTAATGCTCCGGCAACTTTCCAACGATGTATGATGAGTATATTCTCGGACATGGTTGGGGAGTCGCTTGAAGTATTTATGGATGATTTCTCCATTTTTGGCACTACTTTTGATACTTGTCTCAACGAATTGCAAAAGGTTTTGAAAAGGTGCGTTGAGAAAAAATTAGTGCTAAGTTGGGAGAAAAGTCATTTCATGGTGCAAGAGGGCATTGTGTTGGGGCATGTGATTTCTGAAAGGGGAATGGAGGTAGACAAGGCAAAGATACGGGTAATATCATCTTTGCCACCTCCTAAAAATGTTAAGGGTGTAAGGTCATTCTTGGGACACGCGGGTTTTTATAGACGTTTCATTAAGGGTTTTAGTGTTATCACCAAACCCTTATGCAACTTGTTATTAAAAGATGTCCCATTTGATTTCACTAACGAGTGTATGCAAGCTTTCACTGTTTTGAAGGAACACTTGGTCAAGGCGCCTATCTTGCAACCACCCGATTGGTCAAAGCCGTTCGAGATAATGTGTGATGCAAGCGACACCACTATTGGTGCAGTTTTGGGTCAACGGGTTGACAAGAAACTGGTGGTTATTTACTATGCAAGCAAAACTTTATCCGAAGCGCAACTTAACTACACCACAACCGAGAAGGAATTACTAGCGGTGGTGTATGCTTTGGATAAGTTTCGCTCGTATATTTGGGGAAGCAAGGTAGTGGTTTATTCGGATCATAGTGCGGTCCGGTACTTGATGGAGAAGAAGGATGCGAAGCCGCGTTTGATTCGGTGGGTTTTATTGTTACAAGAATTCGATCTAGAAATCCGAGACAAGAAGGGAAGTGAGAATGTAGTAGCGGATCATTTGTCTCGGATTCCGGTGGAAGGGACCGATGATGTGAGTGAAATCAATGAAAGTTTCCCCGATGAGCAACTTTTAGCCGTTTCCACTTTCGTCGCACCGTGGTATGCTCATTATGTCAACTATTTAGCCACGGGTGCCATTCCAACTCATTGGACCAAAAAGCGTCGACAACAATTCATGGTCCAAGTAAAGCAATACATTTGGGATGAGCCGGATCTCTTCAAGATCGGACCAGATCAAGTTATACGGAGGTGTGTGCCCGAGATGGAAGTGTTGGAAATCTTAACTCATGCCCATTTGTCCGCTTGCGGGGGTCATTTTAGTGGGCATAAAACATGCTATCGGGTTCTTTCTTGTGGGTTTTATTGGCTCACCATTTTCAAGGATGCGATTGAGTTTGCTAGGAATTGCATTAATTGCCAAAAGATGGGTAGCATATCGAAGAGGGATGAGATGCCATTACAACCAATCTTGGTTGTAGAGATATTTGATGTATGGGGTATAGATTTTATGGGTCCGTTCCCGAATTCGAATGGCTTTCTTTACATTTTGGTGGCGGTGGATTATGTCTCGAAGTGGATTGAGGCTATTGCAACACGAACGAACGACCACTCGGTTGTTTGTAAATTTGTTCAATCCAACATCTTCTCTCGCTTTGGAATCCCGCGGGTTATTATAAGTGATGGTGGTTCACATTTCAAGAACTTCAACTTCGGAAAATTATTGAAAAGGTATAGCGTGAACCACCGAGTTGCCACACTGTACCATCCGCAAACGAGTGGACAAGTCGAAGTGTCCAACCGTCAAATCAAAGAGATCCTCAGGAAGACGGTAAGAACAGATAGAAAGGATTGGTCGAGTAAGTTAGATGATGCTTTGTGGGCGTACCGTACGGCCTACAAGACTCCTATTGGCACAACACCTTACCGGATGGTGTATGGTAAGGGTTGTCACTTGCCAATGGAGTTGGCGCATCGGGCACATTGGGCGATCAAGACAGTCAACGCGGATTATGATGAGGCGGGTAAGTTGAGAAAGTTGCAATTGAGCGAGATAGAAGAGATTCGAGATGAGGCGTACGAATGTGCATCGGCTTATAAGGATAAACTAAAGAAAGTGCATGATGCGAAATTGCGAAAGAAAACGTTCGAAGTGGGGCAAAAAGTTTGGTTGTACAACTCACGATTGAAGATGTTCGCGGGCAAACTTAAAAGCAAATGGATGGGTCCGTATGTTATTCGGAGAGTTGGTCGATTTGGTGATGTAGACATCCAAGACGAGCAAACATTGAAACAACAAACGGTGAATGGTCACCGCTTGAAGCCGTACTTGGAGGGAAATGACATCAACAACTTGGAGCTTGACAAAGCGGGCTACATCTTGCGCCCGGTCGATGAAGAACAACCATGAGAGGCCCAGGTTCGGTAGTGTATATAGTAGTATTTTGTTTTGTTTTGTATAATTTGCACAATTGCCATAGTTCCTCGAAGTCCGTGTTCGAAACAAGTGTGGGGATGTTCGGGTTTCGAATTGCTCTTACATTGTGTTGAGGACAACACGGGATTTTTGAGGGGGTAGGGTAATTTTTACAAGTTCTTAAAAAATTAAAAAACATAAAAAAATCGAAAAAATTAAAAAAAATCTAAAAATTTTCACATAAAGACCTCAATTTTTGGCGAAGTAACGATGCCCAGTATGCACGGTGGTTGTTGAAATAGTTGGGGCTTTACGGTAAAACTCTACTGTGTTACGGTGCAGAATTAAGCTTCAGGTCTCACCGTAAATTACGGTGAGACCGTAATTTACTGTGCGGAGTTTTTTTGTGTCCGTCGGTTGGGGTCTGATATATATAAAAAAAATCAGAAAAGAAAGAAAAAAAAGAGAAAAGCAATGAAAAAAAAAAGAAAAAGAAGAAAAAGAGAAGTTTAATTGTCTTGTATATAGTAGTTTGTTTGTTTGTTCGTTTGTTTATGTTTGTAATAAAAAGACCGGGTCGAATTTTCGCTACTTCATATATATTCCATTCCCTACCTATACACCTAGCCGCGTTACAACCTTGAAGTCCCTTTGATTTGCATTCATGTTTGACCCATTTTAGGAGAATGATCGATTTAGATACAAGCTTATGATTGTGCATCCACCCGTTCGCCTAGTGTGTGTCTAGCTTATCTTTGCTAGTTTTCACTTGTAGCCGAGAGGAGAGAATTTGAGATGGGTGCATTGCTTGGGTGTTAAAAAGGGGTTGGTAAAAAGATTGCATGTTTTGCTTGGTTTAATTTGATCACTTGTGTTGAAATCGTTTTGATGAGTTGCTTGGGACAAGCAACGGTTAAGTGTGGGGATGTGACGGGTGGTCCATTGGACAACCCTTAAGCGTGCTAAAAGATGAAATCATCCTCCATTTAATCGTGTAATTATCTTGAATTAGATAACTACCGCTGCTTATGTTTCAGGTGCATTTTGGGAGCTAAAAGACGGATTAGATGCAGCTTTGGAGACTTTGGTGATGAACGGGTCGAGTGCGGAACAAGAGACGAAAGAAAGAAGAACATTCAGGTCATCACCGTAAATTACGGTCCCACCGTAATTTACGGTGGACCTGAGAATCAAATAATTGGCCACCGTAACACAGACTATTTGCATCGTAAAAGAATCAAGTCCACCGTAATTTACGGTGGAGCCGTAAATTACGGTGACGGCTGCGAGAAAATATGAAACTGCCACATTTAAGTTAGTTTTGGGGTGTCTTTTCATTATTCCTCATCATTGGACGGTTTTGGATCATCTTGGGGGGCGAATTTTGGCTACTGGCTTGGTTCTTGAACAATTCTTATCATCCGGTTTGTATTTTTGATTCGTATGAACATTGGTTTGATTATGATGATGATTCACCGAGCCATGTCCGGCTAAACTCTTCGGTGATCATCTTAGGTGAATGTTTCTTGAACTTTTGTGTGTTTTAATTCTGAATTTCTAGAATGATAACTTGCGTTGCTTGAATATCATGGTGTATGTTTGATTGCTTGTAACTTGTTAATCGATATTGCAATTTCTAGTCTTAATCGTACGTTCTTGGTGCTGTTGGCAATCGAGATATCACGGGAAGGGTTAGGGTTGGTTATTGATTAATTGGTCATCGGGAAACAACCTCGCGTTTATATAATCCGAGTACTTTGTCCCCTTTTATCACTTCAATCACTTATACACGAGTTATGTCTATGTAACTCTTTCTAGTTGGAATTACACACAATTGTTTAAAGAAACTGAAACCTAAGGTGATCATTGTTCTCTCCTAATTTGTTTTACAACCAACTTTTGATTTGAATTAGTTTTTAATTTGGTTTTCTAAAACAACAATCCAAACTCTTGAATTTTAATTTCTGCAATTTAGTTTAATATTAGTTTAAGTACAAAGCTATACAATTGACACATCTTCCACATACTCCCTGAGTTCGATACCCTATTACCACTATCTATAGTTGTTTGCGGATTAAATTTGCGTGACCCACGACATCACGTCAAATTTTGGCGCCGTTGCCGGGGAGTAGTGCGCAACGTGTGTTAGTTTAATAGTTTTGTTTGTTATTTTCGGGTTTACGTTGGTTGTGTTTAGTGTGCAGGTACTTCAGGTGTATGCATACTAGAGGCTCTCACAGGTCATCACCGCTATCGTTTGATCCGGAAATTGAAAGAACGCTAAGGCAAAACAGAGTTTTAGTGCGAGAAAACAAAATCATTGGTTCACCCACTTCACCCATTACACCGAGAAACATCATGGCTGATTCTCAAATTCCACCTACAACGGGTCAATCATCCTCAACCTTTATACCTACTTCCACCCAACCATCACCAAACACCACACTACCTAATACCACCGCTGAATTTACACCATCCAATGTCACCCAACCAATCACCACTCAAACTGAGCCTACCATCACCTACAATCCATCCACCACAATCCCACCATTATCTCACTTCTTTCCCCCAACTACGGGTCAATCAACATCCACTTTCACAATTGCACCAAATTCAACTATTGTGCATACTACTTCATCCTTTAGACCACAACAATCGGGTTTTCAGTATTCAACCATCCCATTTGGGCAAACTTCGGGAATTCAAGGAGATGGTTATGATGAGGGATTTGAAGATTTTGAGGGGTATGATGATGATGGGTACGGTTATGGAGGTTATGGTGATCAAGGGGAGTTTGGGTATGTGCAAAGTTAATCTCAAGGGATGGCAAGTGTTGGTGGAATGCCACAACAACAACCTATACCACAACACATTCGGCCAAGACCACAAGGGCCACCAGTGCCACAACCCATTCCATTGCAACAAGTCCGGCCACAACATGTACAACAACAATTTCAACGACCACCTCAGCGCCCACCGATGCGACAACAACAGTTTCAACAACCAATCGCACCACAAGGGCAAGTACCAAGGCCAAATGGTCCTATTATTCCGAGAGGTAGGTATGGTGTACCAAGGAGACACCTTAGAGAAAATGTGAGGGGCATTGAAGCACATTTTCGGCCGGTAATCACGCAAAACCCTTCACCGGTAGTCATTCCTCATAATGATCAAGGGCGAACATTTGAAGTAAGAACCAACTCTTTGCAAAGTTTACCAAAGTACAAAGGGTTGGCAAATGAGGAGCCTTATTTTCATTTAGAGGCTTATGACTCGATTTGCAACACTCTTGGGAGTCAAGGGTTTTCGGCTGACGATATTAAATTGGTTTTGTTCAAATTTTCTTTGGAAGAGAAGGCGAAAAAATGGTTCTACACGTTACCTTCGGCATCCATATATACATGGGGGGAGATGCAACAAACATTCTTGGATGAGTTTTACACCGCCCAAAAGACCAACGATGCAAGGAAGGGATTGAGAAGCTTTCAACAACGACATGGTGAGATGTTTCATGAGGTGTTTGAGCGCTTCAATATGATGATTAAAAATTGCCCTCACCATGGGATTGAATTGTGGGAGTTGATGAATGCCTTCCACGAGGGGTTGAGTGCAGAAGATGCACGTGATTTGATGTCTATCACCGGTGGGACTTTTGGAACAAACTATGAGAATGATGATTGGGAGTTCTTGGAAAGCATGGCAACTACATCAAAGAGGAAAGCTCAAGCCTCAAGAAGAGCCCGACCGACCACTAACCGACCGCAAGTGCACGCCATAGATGATGGTAATGTTCAAACCACTAACCAAATTTATGATGTTTGTGCTTTGTGTAATGAAATAGGTCATGCGGCTGAAAATTGCCAAGGGATGTTGGAAGGGCAATACGAGGAGGTCCATGCGGTTCAAGGTCAAGGTCAAGGAGGAGGTGGTAGGAACTACAACAACATGAATTCTAATACCTACCACCCCGGATTGAGGAACCACCAGAATTTTAGATATGGGAACCCTTCAAATCAAGCAAACCCGATTTTCAAGGTAGTCAAGGTAACTTTGGTTCACGCCAATCTTACAATAACCAAGGTGGGTACCGAGGCGGAAATAACCAAGGTTATCAAAAGCAATACCAAACGGGTCAAGAACAAGGGGGGTCTTCGGGTGGAAACGAGGTGATGGAGATGCTAAAGAGCATGCAAATGGAGATGCAAAAACGGAACCAACTTGACGAAGTGCGAATGCAAAAGGATGAGGTTCGTGATAAAAGCATCCAATCACTAACAACCCAAATGGGTCAATTAGCAACCGATGTGGCGGAATTGAAGAAAGGTAAGGGTCAACTTCCAAGCGACACTAAGGTAAACCCTTCACATGGTTCGTCACGAGGTAACGTTAATATTAACCATGTTAGTGTTTTAAGAAGTGGGAAAGAATTTAAAGCCAATTTGTCACCCGAATTGGTTGAGGGGGTGGTTGAGGATATCACGGGAATTGAAAGTGATGATGAACTTTCACCGGTTAAACCAAAAGAAACAATTGTTAAAAAACCGGGTTTGGGTGAAAGTGAAAAGAATGAAAAAGTTGAGGGTGAACCGAGTCAAGTTCCATTTCCATCGGCCCTACTTGACCCGGGAAAGAAAAATTTTATTGTGTCGAGAGGTCCTCAAAAAGAGGAGATGTGGAACATGTTTAAGCAAGTAAAGATAAATCTCCCACTCCTCGACGCAATAAAACAAGTCCCCGTTTATGCAAAATTCTTAAAAGAATTATGTACACAAAAAAGGCAAAACAAGAAGAAAGTGCCTAAGCGGGTGGATTTAACCGGGCAAGTGAGTGCGGTGTTAAATGGGGAGCTTCCTCCTAAGCTCCAAGATCCGGGCACGCCATTGATTAATGTACAAGTTGGTAATTTTCAAATGGCTAAGGCGTTGCTAGATCTTGGAGCCGGAGTTAGCATTTTACCGGGGGGCTTATATGACCAATATGATTTTGGTCCGTTAGCAAGGGTGGAGACGACAGTTGTTTTGGCCGATTTGTCTCATAATTTGCCTCGGGGTATGGTTCAAAATGTAATTGTGAAAATTGATGAGTTTTATTACCCGGTGGACTTCTTAGTCTTGGATTACTCATCGGCGGACCCTAAGCAACAACAAAATATAATTTTGGGTCGGCCATTTTTAAGCACCGCACATGCTATTATTGATTGTAGATTTGGTACAGTTGATATGGCTTTTGGAAATAGAAAAATGCGTTTGAATGTTTTTACTAACAATTCTAATGCTAACGGTGTTGATGAGTGTTTCATGGCAGACATAGTAGATGGATGCAACCCGCATGAGTATGAGGAGGATGGTTTGGATATTTGCCTGTGTGACTTTTCTGAACAGGTACATGCTTATGCACTCCGGGTTGAAGAGGAAGCACAAGATGCTATGGCAATGAAAGAAGGTAGACCACCATGGACCCACCAATTCGAGGGTCTACCGGTGGAGATCGATTCGGGTACAAAACCATCATTGGAGGAACCACCAAAGTTGGAGCTCAAGGACTTGCCTAGCCATTTGAAGTATGTATTCTTAGGGGATAATGACACTTTACCGGTCATTATTGCCTCTAATTTGGAGTTGGCACAAGAGCAAGCATTGATGGAGGTTTTAAAAGAGAACAAGGGTGCTATTGGATGGACGATTGCCGACCTCAAAGGAATTAGTCCATCCATTGTCATGCATAAAATCATCACGACCGAAGATGCCAAACCGACACGAGAAGCTCAAAGGCGATTGAACCCGAACCTAAGGGAGGTAGTTAAAAAGGAGGTAATTAAATGGTTGGATGCGGGAATCATCTATCCGATTTCGGATAGTGCTTGGGTGAGTCCCACCCAAGTTGTGCCTAAGAAGGCCGGCATTCAAGTAGTCAAGGATGAAAGTGGTGAACAAATTGCCACCCGACCGGTTACCGGGTGGCGGGTGTGTATTGACTACCGAAAATTGAATGCCGCCACTTCTAAGGACCATTTCCCGCTACCTTTCATTGATCAAATTATTGAAAAATTGTCGGGTCAAAAATATTATTGCTTCTTAGATGGGTATTCGGGTTACAATCAAATCGCCATACACCCGGATGACCAACACAAGACCACCTTCACATGTCCATATGGCACCTTTGCGTTTAGGCGAATGCCATTTGGCTTGTGTAATGCTCCGGCAACTTTCCAACGATGTATGATGAGTATATTCTCGGACATGGTTGGGGAGTCGCTTGAAGTATTTATGGATGATTTCTCCATTTTTGGCACTACTTTTGATACTTGTCTCAACGAATTGCAAAAGGTTTTGAAAAGGTGCGTTGAGAAAAATTTAGTGCTAAGTTGGGAGAAAAGTCATTTCATGGTGCAAGAGGGCATTGTGTTGGGGCATGTGATTTCTGAAAGGGGAATGGAGGTAGACAAGGCAAAGATACGGGTAATATCATCTTTGCCACCTCCTAAAAATGTTAAGGGTGTAAGGTCATTCTTGGGACACGCGGGTTTTTATAGACATTTCATTAAGGGTTTTAGTGTTATCACCAAACCCTTATGCAACTTGTTATTAAAAGATGTCCCATTTGATTTCACTAACGAGTGTATGCAAGCTTTCACTGTTTTGAAGGAACACTTGGTCAAGGCGCCTATCTTGCAACCACCCGATTGGTCAAAGCCGTTCGAGATAATGTGTGATGCAAGCGACACCACTATTGGTGCAGTTTTGGGTCAACGGGTTGACAAGAAACTGGTGGTTATTTACTATGCAAGCAAAACTTTATCCGAAGCGCAACTTAACTACACCACAACCGAGAAGGAATTACTAGCGGTGGTGTATGCTTTGGATAAGTTTCGCTCGTATATTTGGGGAAGCAAGGTAGTGGTTTATTCGGACCATAGTGCGGTCTGGTACTTGATGGAGAAGAAGGATGCGAAGCCGCGTTTGATTCGGTGGGTTTTATTGTTACAAGAATTCGATCTAGAAATCCGAGACAAGAAGGGAAGTGAGAATGTAGTAGCGGATCATTTGTCTCGGATTCCGGTGGAAGGGACCGATGATGTGAGTGAAATCAATGAAAGTTTCCCCGATGAGCAACTTTTAGCCGTTTCCACTTTCGTCGCACCGTGGTATGCTCATTATGTCAACTATTTAGCCACGGGTGCCATTCCAACTCATTGGACCAAAAAGCGTCGAC
Organism: Helianthus annuus; assembly: GCF_002127325.2. Taxonomy (NCBI): domain Eukaryota; kingdom Viridiplantae; phylum Streptophyta; class Magnoliopsida; order Asterales; family Asteraceae; genus Helianthus; species Helianthus annuus. Next base: position 155,661,937 of record NC_035445.2, read on the forward strand.
AACAATTCATGGTCCAAGTAAAGCAATACATTTGGGATGAGCCGGATCTCTTCAAGATCGGACCAGATCAAGTTATACGGAGGTGTGTGCCCGAGATGGAAGTGTTGGAAATCTTAACTCATGCCCATTCGTCCGCTTGCGGGGGTCATTTTAGTGGGCATAAAACAGGCTATCGGGTTCTTTCTTGTGGGTTTTATTGGCTCACCATTTTCAAGGATGCGATTGAGTTTGCTAGGAATTGCATTAATTGCCAAAAGATGGGTAGCATATCGAAGAGGGATGAGATGCCATTACAACCAATCTTGGTTGTAGAGATATTTGATGTATGGGGTATAGATTTTATGGGTCCGTTCCCGAATTCGAATGGCTTTCTTTACATTTTGGTGGCGGTGGATTATGTCTCGAAGTGGATTGAGGCTATTGCAACACGAACGAACGACCACTCGGTTGTTTGTAAATTTGTTCAATCCAACATCTTCTCTCGCTTTGGAATCCCGCGGGTTATTATAAGTGATGGTGGTTCACATTTCAAGAACTTCAACTTCGGAAAATTATTGAAAAGGTATAGCGTGAACCACCGAGTTGCCACACTGTACCATCCGCAAACGAGTGGACAAGTCGAAGTGTCCAACCGTCAAATCAAAGAGATCCTCATGAAGACGGTAAGAACGGATAGAAAGGATTGGTCGAGTAAGTTAGATGATGCTTTGTGGGCGTACCGTACGGCCTACAAGACTCCTATTGGCACAACACCTTACCGGATGGTGTATGGTAAGGGTTGTCACTTGCCAATGGAGTTGGCGCATCGGGCACATTGGGCGATCAAGACAGTCAACGCGGATTATGATGAGGCGGGTAAGTTGAGAAAGTTGCAATTGAGCGAGATAGAAGAGATTCGAGATGAGGCGTACGAATGTGCATCGGCTTATAAGGATAAACTAAAGAAAGTGCATGATGCGAAATTGCGAAAGAAAACGTTCGAAGTGGGGCAAAAAGTTTGGTTGTACAACTCACGATTGAAGATGTTCGCGGGCAAACTTAAAAGCAAATGGATGGGTCCGTATGTTATTCGGAGAGTTGGTCGATTTGGTGATGTAGACATCCAAGACGAGCAAACATTGAAACAACAAACGGTGAATGGTCACCGCTTGAAGCCGTACTTGGAGGGAAATGACATCAACAACTTGGAGCTTGACAAAGCGGGCTACATCTTGCGCCCGGTCGATGAAGAACAACCATGAGAGGCCCAGGTTCGGTAGTGTATATAGTAGTATTTTGTTTTGTTTTGTTTTGTTTTGTATAATTTGCACAATTGCCATAGTTCCTCGAAGTCCGTGTTCGAAACAAGTGTGGGGATGTTCGGGTTTCGAATTGCTCTTACATTGTGTTGAGGACAACACGGGATTTTTGAGGGGGTAGGGTAATTTTTACAAGTTCTTAAAAAATTAAAAAACATAAAAAAATCGAAAAAATTAAAAAAAATCTAAAAATTTTCACATAAAGACCTCAATTTTTGGCGAAGTAACGATGCCCAGTATGCACGGTGGTTGTTGAAATAGTTGGGGCTTTACGGTAAAACTCTATTGTGTTACGGTGCAGAATTAAGCTTTAGGTCTCACCGTAAATTACGGTGAGACCGTAATTTACGGTGCGGAGTTTTTTTGTGTCCGTCGGTTGGGGTCCGATATATATAAAAAAAAATCAGAAAAGAAAGAAAAAAAAGAGAAAAGCAATGAAAAAAAAAGAAAAAGAAGAAAAAGAGAAGTTTAATTGTCTTGTATATAGTAGTTTGTTTGTTTGTTCGTTTGTTTATGTTTGTAATAAAAAGACCGGGTCGAATTTTCGCTACTTCATATATATTCCATTCCCTACCTATACACCTAGCCGCGTTACAACCTTGAAGTCCCTTTGATTTGCATTCATGTTTGACCCATTTTAGGAGAATGATCGATTTAGATACAAGCTTATGATTGTGCATCCACCCGTTCGCCTAGTGTGTGTCTAGCTTATCTTTGCTAGTTTTCACTTGTAGCCGAGAGGAGAGAATTTGAGAGGGGTGCATTGCTTGGGTGTTAAAAAGGGGTTGGTAAAAAGATTGCATGTTTTGCTTGGTTTAATTTGATCACTTGTGTTGAAATCGTTTTGATGAGTTGCTTGGGACAAGCAACGGTTAAGTGTGGGGATGTGACGGGTGGTCCATTGGACAACCCTTAAGCGTGCTAAAAGATGAAATAATCCTCCATTTAATCGTGTAATTATCTTGAATTAGATAACTACCGCTGCTTATGTTTCAGGTGCATTTTGGGAGCTAAAAGACGGATTAGATGCAGCTTTGGAGACTTTGGTGATGAACGGGTCGAGTGCGGAACAAGAGACGAAAGAAAGAAGAACATTCAGGTCATCACCGTAAATTACGGTCCCACCGTAATTTACGGTGGACCTGAGAATCAAATAATTGGCCACCGTAACACAGACTATTTGCATCGTAAAAGAATCAAGTCCACCGTAATTTACGGTGGAGCCGTAAATTACGGTGACGGCTGCGAGAAAATATGAAACTGCCACATTTAAGTTAGTTTTGGGGTGTCTTTTCATTATTCCTCATCATTGGACGGTTTTGGATCATCTTGGGGGGCAAATTTTGGCTACTGGCTTGGTTCTTGAACAATTCTTATCATCCGGTTTGTATTTTTGATTCCTATGAACATTGGTTTGATTATGATGATGATTCACCGAGCCATATCCGGCTAAACTCTTCGGTGATCATCTTAGGTGAATGTTTCTTGAACTTTTGTGTGTTTTAATTCTGAATTTCTAGAATGATAACTTGCGTTGCTTGAATATCATGGTGTATGTTTGATTGCTTGTAACTTGTTAATCGATATTGCAATTTCTAGTCTTAATCGTACGTTCTTGGTGCCGTTGGCAATCGAGATATCACGGGAAGGGTTAGGGTTGGTTATTGATTAATTGGTCATCGGGAAACAACCTCGCGTTTATATAATCCGAGTACTTTGTCCCCTTTTATCACTTCAATCACTTATACACGAGTTATGTCTATGTAACTCTTTCTAGTTGGAATTACACACAATTGTTTAAAGAAACTGAAACCTAAGGTGATCATTGTTCTCTCCTAATTTGTTTTACAACCAACTTTTGATTTGAATTAGTTTTTAATTTGGTTTTCTAAAACAACAATCCAAACTCTTGAATTTTAATTTCTGCAATTTAGTTTAATATTAGTTTAAGTACAAAGCTATACAATTGACACATCTTCCACATACTCCCTGAGTTCGATACCCTATTACCACTATCTATAGTTGTTTGGGGATTAAATTTGCGTGACCCACGACATCACGTCAACCCGCAGCTAAGATAAACTGGTTAAAAGCCTCCGCATTCGACGAAATGAACTCCGAGTTGAACCTTTCCGTTTCATCCCTAACTTCATTAAAATCACCCATGAAGACCCATAATCCTTGCATAGAATTATTTAATACCACCAACTTATCCCAAATAGACTTTCTAACAGACGCATCATTTGAAGCATAAATGTTCACTAGATTGATTCGAATACCAAGATGATTCAAGTAACCAGACAAAGCCAAAAAGTAACGGTCTTTAATAACATTGTCACAAGAAAACATACTCGGGTTCCATAGACAAGCAAGCCCCCCGGATCTGCCCTCTGCACTAACAACTTCCAGTTGAAAAGCTGATCTGCCCCAAAATCCATTGAACATAAAGTTTGCCGCAACTCCCAATTTCGTTTCTTGGATAGCAAGAAAGTGAACTCCATAAGAAGTCACAGTACCCCGTATCCGATCTGTTTTACGGGAATCCCGCACCCCCCTTAAATTTACTGATAGAAAATTCATTGTAAACCTACTGTTACACCTTCACCAATAATCAGGGATCTAGTCGCTTCTTCATAGCCTTTCAAATCAATCCCCACCTTTAAGCCAATCACTGATGTCGCTTGGATTTCATCATTGATGCTCGGGATACTAGGAGTATTAACACCAGGATCACCTGGAACTCCTGTTGGCACCTCTTGGTTCCCGCGGCAGACGGCGGGTGTGACTGACATTCCCCACCGTCCGACTCGCCATATCCAAACCCAGCAGCCGGTGTAGATTGGTTAAGGTCAAAAGAGGATTCACCTGGATCCGGATTTTGGAAGAAACCTCTGGTAGGGGGACCCTGCATAGAACCGGTGGATGGTGGGCTTCTATTAGCCCTATTCCTTTTTCCAAGCCCAATAATAGGAGTAGGCCCATCCTGATTTAAATTGTCATAATACCCATTTTCATTTCCAACCGATAGATGGGGTCCACTATTCAAATTTGTCGCCGCCGAATTAATTACTTCGATATTACCATTATTAAAATCTGGACGTTTCTTTGATTTCCCATGCACACCATGCAATGTCTCTACATTATCCAACGTTTCATTATCCGGCGGCTCTTCGTTGCCAGCATTCACATGGGACTCAGACGGTGAACGGACAGCTTCTTCCGATACCGGTGCATTAACAACCGGAGACCTGATTTCACCATCCTCTACTTCATCTTCCACATTGTCACCCTCCTCAATATGATCGTCATTAGTACTAGCGTCTGAACTTTCCGATGACTCCTGATCCGAGTTCACGTCCACAGAAGAATTATATCCATACAAATCTGGCTTCCACGCGGTTACATTTTCGGCTACCCATGCAATAAATCTCCTATTCTCCCAGTTCAATATCACAGTCTCCTCAATTCTCTTACCGAGGGGGACTAATACCAACATAGAGCATTCTGAATTATCGGGATCCAACCATGAAAAATTAGACTCTTGTACCACTCTACCAAACAAACCCCCAATTTGATCAAACACTGAGCTATCTCTAAGATGGACCGGAACGCCAGAGATACGGAGAGACACAATACGATCAGACGGTAAATCCTCCCCTTTCCAAACGTTAAAGCTGCTAAAGGCTTTGGACAAACTCTCCGTATTACTAGACATGACCTCCCTAACCCTCCCAGGATCACCGAGGGTAATTAATACACTGAGACCACCCACATATGATAACCCAAAATTACTCATACCACTCCTGCTAAGGATGCTATTCAGGTTATTAAGAACGTAAAGATCCTTAACAACACCATGAATGGACCTATTAACACAGTGCAGTGGATACTTGGAGCCTTTAAAGCTGATCGAGATAACTTTAGCACCTGTATTATGGTCTTGACCTTCCTTCTGGAACAAGCTAGCAAAGGACTTACCTTGCTGAACCGCCGGCCCACCGGAGAAGGCACCGTTATTGAACGGGGGCGCCGCATTAGTTGGTTCCTTTGGTCTCCAAGCTTTCTCCCCAACTACTTTAGAGGTGTAGATGAACTTCTTGTGGTTTTTATCATATTTCGCCAGCGACACCGTTACCTTCGCTTCAAGAATCGTAACCTTATTCATGGCCGCCAAGGTTAAGTCCAGATTCTCAACACCCACATATCTTATGAACCCAAAACTGTTACCTTTTTTGTCCTTTTTGCGAGCCACATAAGCATCAGCACATAACCAAACGGCTGGAAGGCCCTCCACAGAATCATCTTAGTCGAATGCTCAGGCAAATTCTGAATTATAAAAGTCATTTCCACTCCATTACCACGACTTTTTCTTTGCTTTTGGTACTGCACCTCTGTCCAAGGACCATCACCACCATAATCTTCACCCCCATTCATTATCGAAATCCATTGATGCAGAAGACAGTCTTCAACTCATATCAGGAGTATAGTGACGACAGATTTTTACACCAGAGAAAGTAAGAAATGGGAAATTATTATAATCACAGTACTTAACACCCACTCTGCAACTACCTTCAAATCCCTTTGTGACTGTTCCCCAAGCTCTCTCTCTCTCTCTCTCTCTCTCTCTCTCTAGAATACTAAAGCGGGCTCCGACAAGTTTTGTTTTGATCGCCGAACTTGGGACTATTTGGCTTTGGTTGCTAAATTTACAATTGTTTTTGTCATTGCACATTCCAGATACATTTGCCCAGTTTAATAGTGACAATGGTCATGTTAACCCTGTTGATTCAATATATAACATGGTTTGTACATTGGAGAATACATGGGACGCGGGTCAAGCCTGGGTACATGGTGATGCCACTCTACTTAGGTGAATGATGTGTACAAAATGCAACATAAAAATTACATCAATAGAGGCATAAAACCAACCTTTTTTAGTACTAATGTTGGAAAAAAACGCGTTCTTTCTTCATTTTGAATTTACAGGACCAAATGAGCTTCAAAGAACAAAATGAGCAAATAAGCAGCCAAAACCAACATAAATACAAGAAGAATGAATAACGTGACATGCCCGACCGCTCGTCAGCATCTCCCAAGACAAAAACAAGAAAACAGAAGCTGACCACGGGGCCGTGCCCAGCCAAGCATGGGCCGTGGTCACCTCTAGGGATGGCAAAAAAGCCCAAGCCCGGCGGGTATACCCGAAACCTGAAACATACGGGTCGGGTATACCCGGAGCCCAATGGGTATGGGCCGGGTACGGGCTTAAAAATAGAAAAAATTCGGGTATGGGTACGGGAATGGGATTTAGTGATACCCGCCCGATACCCGGCCCATTTACCCGAATAATACCCGAAAGTATCATATTATAATTTTCATATATATAAACTTAGTACATGTACTTATTACCTTTTCTATAGTCATATGTGGATATGTATTTGGCAAGTGTTTAGTGAACATATAAATTATTTTTGAGCATATATATTGGATATGGAAGCTATCACCCTTTATTATGCGTATGTTTTATGTAATTAGGTGGTCCTGATACAATTACTTAATTAGTTTTGTCATAGTCATTAAAATAGTAAATTATATAAACATCAAAGTAAAAATTGTACATTTGTACCAATGGGTATTTTTAAGAAATAAGCGGGTATACCCGATACCCGCGGGTATGCCCGATAACCGATGGGTAATTACCTGAAAAATACCCGATGGATAACGGGCCGGGTATGGGACAAAGATTTACAATCGGGTACGGACCTGGGATTACCAATACCCGGCCCAAGCCCGGCCCATTGCCATTCCTAGTCACCTCATACAAAAAGACAAAGACTGCAGAAGCATCTACGCCCACCACGGGGTCGTGCCCAGCTCACCATGGGGTGTGGTCAACTCTTAGATTTGCAGAATCTTGATAGTACAGCAAAGAGTTGACCACGGGGCCGTGTCCAGAAGCCATGGGGTCGTGTGGGGCCCTCTGCTGACAGCTGGAATTAATGAAGAAAGATAAGAAGCTAGCCACGGTCCGTGCTCACTGGACACGGGGACGTGGCCGGGGCACTGTTCTGACTATAAATAGGGGTGCTTGGTTCACTTCAAAGGCATCCCTTGGCAAACCACTTCTCTCTCACTTTGCCACCACTCCACCACTACTACAACACCAACATCCACCACCATCATCCATCTTTCATCTTTAGAGTGTGTAGTAGTCTCGGGATCCAAGATTGATAGTAAGACTTCTTGTCAATCAAAGGCCATGTTTGGCTAATATTTTACATCACTTGGTGAAGACAAATATTTAATGTATTACTTTTGATTTTTAATCTTTCGGCACTTTTTAATTGGGTATGTATTAATGACTTTAATAACTAGTTTCTTATGTTGAAAGTGAATTTTCTTTACCATTTCTTCATGATGTCATTGATTTGCTCATTCGTGTCTTTACGGTCTATATAAAGCACGTTAACTATTTGGAAGGGGGTTAGAAGGGTGGTTTGGTGAAGTTCTTGTCTTGTTCAGTGTATAGATCCTGCGAAGACTTGGTTCAAGCTTACTAGGAACTCCTTCAATGCCCCAAAGGTATTAGATGGCGGGGGTGCGAATAGCTTGAACCCCTCATATGTAAACTACTATTAAAACATTAAACCGGCTTCTTGAGATTGTATCCTTGCTGACTCAAACCACTTAGCCGAGGGTAACGTCACCTTCAAAAGAAGGGCCTACCACTTTTCTCATTAATATCTTATTTAATTATCTTTCAATATTTCAAAACCATTGGGTTGAGGGTAACGTCACCTTCAAAAGAGAGGCCTACTACTATAACTAAGATAATCTATTAAAAAGTCCAAAAGTGCAAAATCATCGAAGGGTACATTAAAGATGAGTTGGATCCAAGTGATTCAATCTTGTCTATTTGTTTTTCATTTTATTTATCTTTTAATTTTTAGATTTATTTTCATGTTTAAAAATTTTTCTCAAAAATTTAGATTGATTAGACGTTGACGATAAACCATTATTAAAAACTCTTGTGTCCTTGGACGACCTCGGTATCTTACCAACACTATACTACGCTCGCGATGGGTGCACTTGCCCTAGTGTGTGTTTAGTGTTAGTACAATATCGGGTTTTATAAATTTAAAACTTAACTAATGCGTAAAACGAACTTAAAATATTAATAAAATCATATCACGCTTCACGCACACCAGTGAATGTGGCAAATGCTTGAACTGTAAATCTGGAAAGACAGCATTTGTCAAGTTCGCCCTATTAATTTGCATGGTCTCATGGCCGACGACTTCCAGAATGTCTATGCGATAACCGGAGAAACCGCCTACCGCCTCTTTAGTTGCGCCACAAGGTCCAAGTACATAGTCATCTATGTCAAATACATGATAAAGGTTGACCTGAGGATGCCTCTTACACATGTTAGTTTCCCTACTAGTGGCTTCATAACTGGCCTTGGTGCACCATGGAAGGAAGTCGCAGTCTCTTTAAGAGTTTTGTTGCGGTTTTTAGCCTTGGTGTTGGTGGTCTTGGGATACGTACTTTGATATGTAAACAATCAACAACCGTATATATATTTCTATACTCTAAGTTTGTTTCGTAATCCATGTTTGTTTGTAAAAAAAAGTTGATCAAAATATGCCCACGCCACATCGCGGCGGGTCACGCATCTAGTTTAACACTAAAAAGTAAACAACTCAAAGTCTCCAAATAGTGTGTATAATTTTCTCATGACTTGTGATCTCGTATTAATATCATTTATCTAATTATCCTCAAGGCTCATGGTTTCATTGAACACCCACCACCTTCTTGACCTCCAAAAATCAAATTTCATAACTATGATTATTTTTCATATTTGGAGACATTAGCCAAATAGTTAATTTCATAATTTTATTATGAGTAAAATGCACGGATAGTCCCTGTGGTTTGGTGAAATTTCACCTTTAGTCCCCAACTTTTCAAAATTACACTCTTAGTCCCTGTGGTTTGATAAGTTGTTACTCGGATAGTCCCCAAAGAGGATGGAGGTTAGTTTTTCTGGTTAAGTGGGTGCGAAATGACAAGGACTATCCGAGTAACAACTTGTCAAACCACAGGGACTATCCGAGTAACCTTCATCCGCTTTGGGGACTATCCGAGTAACAACTTGTCAAACCACAGGGACTAAGAGTGTAATTTTGAAAAGTTGGGGACTAAAGGTGAAATTTCACCAAACCACAGGGACTATCCGTGCACTTTTATTATTCTAACATATTCTTGAAATAAAATTCATTAAAATGTATAAATTTCTTCCCAAACAAACACATAATAATAAATAATGTAGATTTCTGTTATAAACAAGAGAGCAAACATAAGAAAAAGATTTGATTCACCCGTATTTCATGTACATTTATCATATATATAGATCAATACAATAACAACAACCCTAAAGTCCATTAACATTAGGTCAGGCTTGGCCTATGGGCCTGAATGTCTGCATTCATAACACTCCCCCTCAGACATTTAGAAATACACATATATTGTTAACATTATACTACTAGATAATGTTTACACGATTCTTCAGGACCGATGTTAACTGATACTGCAGGACCAGTTATGTTGCCTTATTAAAACCTTACTAAGAAAAACCCAGTGGGACAAAACTTAGTCAAGGAAAAAGAGTACATACACTGTGTATATTATGGGTACATTACTCCCCCTCAATTTTACTTGTAAATCTTGATGATGTTGAATCCAATCTTCTGTGACAATTGCTTGACTTGATATTTGGCGTAGTCTTCTTTGATTTGAGTGTTGTTGTCTACATTATCTTCATATAGTATAGCTTGAGCTTCTCTTGATCAACTCTAATCTACATACTTATTAAATATGTTGAAATCTTCGACCTTCATAACTTGTATCTGGATTGAGATCGAACTCTATGCGAGTCTAATATATATCAATCATAACCCAGGACGCCATAATGTTCTTGTGGAAGTATCCCGTGTCTCGAGTTTGTAAATATGTCAAATAATTATTTAATGCGCTTTATAATTTTGCCTCGTTAAAAACCATGCCAGGAAAACCCAATGGGACAAAACCGTAACTAAGGGAAAAGAGTGCACTATGCATTATACATAATTAACAACATGATTTATGATCATGTTAAATTAGTACTTCGGGACCTATAAGATAAACTGATACTACTAGATCAGTTATGTTGTCTCGTTAAAAACCTTACCAAGAAAACCCAATGGGAAAAACTTAGTGAAGGGAAAAAGAGTGCAACATTTGAGATTAGAACTGTAATCTTACCAATACATCTTGCAAGAACATAATATCAGATGTCGTCTTGTTTGCAAGAGACGTCAATGCTTTGATCGCAATTAAGTATGGTACTTCTTGACTAAGTAGTTCAACATCCTTTTCTTGGGGTTGATAAAAATATTTTTTCTATGTCAAGCAATCAGACAATCGTTCATGTACTCAACGAATGAGCTTTTTCTATATAACATCTTCTAGATGTAGTCAGATTGATGAGCAAAAATAGTACATATATACTCGAACTACAGGTCGAGAATAACTACACTTTGTAAAGGTCATTCAAAATTTTCCTCTTTAGTTTGAGAGTTCCCTCTCGATGATGTTTACATTATCACTGTAAGAGTGAAATCTTGTTAAATAGATGTAGCTCATTTTATCAAAATTATACCTCTCTTTTCAGAGTATAGTCGACTGTACACATACAAGTAGTTTCCTTTAAGATTCATATATATATAATACATATGGGGTTATTGTTTCATAATGCTTTGAGCATTTTTAATCCTTCAGGGGTTTTCATGTAGATCTCATTTGCAATTGTCTCGTACATGTATACGGTGATGGCATCCATAAGTTGTTTTATCTGAAGTCATTCTGAGATTGCGAGGCCGCTTAAACATCTAAAGATTATCGCATCCACTACAGGGGTATATGTTTCCTCGTAATCAACTGCTGGGATTTGGGAAAAATCTTTATGTTAAAATGCATGCCTTACATCGCAAAAACTCATTATTTACGTTTCTTTTATTTAAAGACACCCATTTATAACCTACTGGTTTGACGTCTACGGGTGTTCGAAGTTCGAAAACGTTTAGTTTGTCGAGCAAATTTAGTTCAACCTTAAGTCATGTAGCCATTTTGGCTATTTGTGTGCGTACACTCTTGCACACTTTCTATATACGTAATCTTTTTTTTCATCGATTACATCTATTGCTATAGCGTAATCAAATATATCATTTTACACGTGTTTCATTACGGTTCCATATTGTACTTATATCGCGATCTCATATTTTTTTGGTACTAGAGTTTCTTTTAGAACTCCATTAGCCTCTTTTGGGGTTTTGACAACAACCTTCTTTAAGGTTTAGTATGCAACCACTTCTGGGATTTTGTATGCAACCACTTATGGTGTTTTATGTGCCACCTCTTTTGGGGTTACACCAACTGCGTTACTCTATTCTTTTTGTGTTTGTGGGTTTTATATTTTTGGAACCGATTAATCTCTCACAATTTATTAATATGATAATCATTTTATGAGTACTTCCATTCGAGTAGATAAGTTTAAGCCGGTATATGTGACTTTGTCACCTTATTTGTGTAGTGAATGCATCTTGTATTCATTTTTTATTATTTGCAAATACGCGCTCTTTCTTTTGGACTTCAGATTTGCATTGACCACTTCAGGGGTCGATATATAATATGATGCATTTTTTTTATGTTAGCAGTCTTTCATTTTCTTGTCTCCCCCTAAGACTGGGAATACGATGTATATATCTCATTTTATATATTATGGTGGTGCTATTGGTACATAGGCTACACAACAAAATATATAAAAAATGGAAAGTTGGTTCTCTTCAGGAGACCAGTTGTAATGGGGAGTATTTGTGATACGCGGTTGGTTTTGAATTGATATAATCAATCGATGAACTCCGTCTCGACTACGTATGCCTCTCACTATATTTCACATTGTGCCCAAAAATGGTCCCTACAATTGGGTTGTCAAAGAACAGTGTTAAACCATGTCAAAACACAACGTTCCATAGTGTTGGGCGTATGCTACATACGGGTAGCTAAAAACTCACATGTAACCATGTATGAATGCCACAATCCACACAACTGTACATTTCAATGGTCCCATATAAGAGGGATTGTTTGTAGGAGTTTATTATTTGGAAGGGCATAAAAATTTATTTGCTACAAAAAAAAACTAACTAGACATATGATAAGGCATTTTGGGAGCAATGTTTTTAGATTACTTAGAGGTGCTAAGGTGCCGGTTAGCATATTTGATTGTTTAGCATATCATGATGCTATCTTGATGACCTATTTGGTCATGCCATGTGGTGAACGTATAAATATTCTAGTAACTTCTGGTTACTCACCATATTTGATTTAATGGAATATTGTGGGAAATTAGTATCATTTCTAGTAACTTCTAATATAGTCTTCTTGCCATATTTGCTATATGATATATTTTAGATATTTAGTACATTTTCTTTTACACCATTCCAAGGTGATGACTTTTCATTTAAACATAGTGGAAACTTAATAAATTTTTTCGGTATACATTAGAATATGATGCATTATGAATTACAAAATTCGATCAACGGGTAAACTATCGATGCTCTTCTGGAGCATTTAATATGCTATTAACACGTGAAATAGTATCAATAGCGTCTCTACCAAGACAACTAAAAATTATATTACTTATGTTTGTGAGAGTGTTAGTTGTGATGTGTATCAGACATTTGCCGCCTCAATTTGTGATCGCTCTACTGGAGCTTCTAGATTTGCATATGTTTGGGCCATAGATGTTAGTTTTTTTTCATGATCATCCACACATAAGGCCTATACTGCGGCCGATAATCTTTGCTCCTCTGGTGACATTAACAAATTATAACATTTACATCCGAGCGTTTTGTGAAATCACATTCTCGGTATTGCTGCATCAGGAGCATGCCGAGAAGATTTATAGCAACCTTTTCAAAGGATGACTAACTTCTGGTGGTCAAACATGTCGATCGGGTATCTTCACACGTCTAGAATACGTCATGGAGGAGAAATATTATAGTTTTAGCCTTTGTTTAGAGGGAAAACATGTACTATTCATAAGGTTTTCCATTACTAGGCTATATGTTACTAAAAAAACGCCAAGCGCGATGAACTAAAGTTTGGGTTAAACTTGAAAAATCATTATTAAAACAAACGGGACTTTGTATACATTTGGGAGAACTTCGGGTTCTCAACATTGATTTAGGATTCATGTGAAATTCAGTATAAATGAGCATCAACACTAACTCAAATGAATTATTACCTATCAATTTAAGTAACTAACATCAGAGTTGTTTACTTAAGCTAAAGTCCACTAATTATTTTCATAGCTATTTTTCATCATTTTCATGTGAGGGCACATTTCTAATGACTATATCAGTGTCTATTAATATTTGTTTAGCAACAGCAAGCAATTAGAAGAATAACCATACAATTAATTATGTTGACTATGCATAGAATTGTAACAAGCTGAAAAATCAAATCACTAAAGCATAACAATGTTTATCTCAGCGTAGTTATTTGGTAACCAGCTACCAATGAAATTTGTATTAATTTGTTTAGCACATTTAACTTGTCAAAAGGCAATACATATAACATATATGCTATCTAAAACAATGAGACCAACAGAAGTATTGCTAAACAAATGAAATCCATAATATCTACCCATAAGCAAGTTATATGCATGTTAATTATTCACAATTTATATGCATATCAATTACATATATAAATCACACACAATCCTAGGACATTATACGTATACATATATGTGTGTGTGTGAGTGTTAAAGAGATTAAGCTCATATTAATTTGCTTGTCATGTCAAGAAAAAAAAAACAATTGAATTTCCGAGGATTGAAGAAAGTGTTGGTAATTTTAGTGATTATCAACATTTGTAGTGGTATTGGGTCAACTACCTTTATTAAATGGATTAATTAATTAATTGTGTATAGTTAGATTGTTTTATGAATCAACTTATTAATAAAGGTGTCATTTAATTGATTAATTAATTAATTAATTGTGTATAGTTACATTGTTGGTCTCATCAAATCCAACCAACAGAAAGTAACGTTTGTAAAAAAAACGTCATGAATATTATTGGGTTTTATATCATTTTAGTTAAGTTACGTGAGAGCATTAATTTATTCAATTCCCCATGTTAATGCATGACTCATGTAATGAAAAAAAATATAATGTATTAAGTTTAAAGTAATAGTCTCGGTTGCTAAAAAGTTGCGCCAACGGTTATTTGATTTTTTTTATTATCATCAGGGAAAAATTTAAGGAAAAACCGTTCGAAGGAAAATCAAGAAAAGACGAAAAATTTGCCGGCTGTTACGGTTACAGACCACTCCCTTTTCTTGAGCCCTCACGAACAATCAACCGTGTTACCACAAAAATTTTTTTTGGATGTTGCATCACATGATCGAATTCACAATGGAAGGTAACATACCAATTGATTGAGTAGGTTTTAATCGAGATCTATAACAGATCTCCGACCACCATTTAAATTTACGGTCAGAAACCTAACATTATATTTTCATTTAAAAGTTAGCTACTACCTAGCTTGTGTTATGATCAAAATATATATTATTAAAAAGGGAATTAGTTGTTACCTGGTTGTTGACTGAAAAGGAAAAACGGAAGAATTCGGTGTCTATCACTGTGGGCACATGCCATAGTTTCTGGAGATTGTGAGTTGTGACTGCAACGTAGCCATTACAACCATCACTTATCCTAGTAACTCTCCTTCGGTTTTTATCTACGGTGCTCGATTGATTTTTTCACAATGCTAGCAATAACCAAAAAGGATCTTCGAAAGATTGTCAAGGATTTCCCATGATAATTTTGTGAAAAAGAATGAGATAAAAAAAACAGATGTAAGAGAGCAATCGTGCTGATAACGTGTTATAAACAAGAGAGCAAACATAAGAAAAAGATTTGATTCACCCGTATTTCATGTACATATATCATATATATAGATCAATACAATAACAACAACCCTAAAGTCCATTAACATTAGGTCAGGCTTGGCCTATGGGCCTGAATGTCTGCATTCATAACAATTTCCAAATTCTCTGTTTTGAACGGTTTATAACGATTTCAATATATATTTGCTTGTTTTTTTTGAACGGCAAGGGACGACGTGTTAACCATCGTGATATCGGTCGTTGTGGCCAAGGTCGACTACTCGACCGCCGTCAGCGCCTTGGCTCTCCCCAGATGCGTGGAAACCTGCCACCCGCCTAAAGGCATGACAGTGGAATAATCGGTAAAACCTCGCCTCTCATCTAGGGGTGCAAACGAGCCAAGCGGCTCGCGAGCTACTCGAGATCGGCTCGAGAAAAAGTTCGAAACGAGCCGAGCCTTATCGAGCCCGAGCCGAGCTTGAGCCTCAAAACAAAGCTCGTTTGTTTATTGAGCCTGAGCTTGATCCTCACATGTGAAGCTCGTTAGGCTCGCCGAGCCTTATCGAGCCTTAGTGTAAATAGCCGAGTCGAGCCGAGCTTATTTAAACTTGTTTACAAGCTGACCTCGAACCTAAAAATAAGCTTATTTAGTAAACGAGCCCGAGCCCGAGCTTTACTTATCGAGCTCGCAAGCCTAAAAAGTCTATTATTTATATTATTTTTATTTAATATACTAATTAATAGATAATAAACGAGCCGAGCTCGAGCTTGATAAAATACAAACGAGCCGAGCTCGAGCTTTGAAAACAAAGCTTGAATCGAGCCGAGCTCGAGCCCGAGCTCTCATAAGTTTATCGAGCTCGAGCTCGAGCCTGGCCAAGCTCGGGCTCGGCTCTGCTCGTTTGCAGCCCTACTCTCATCCATGTCAAACCGACACCACCCATATTCGCTCTTCACCACTACATCATTGGCATACAACAAGATTGTAATTCTCAATAAATAGTTTTAATTACAATAAATAATACAGTTTGAAATCATAACCAAAAACAATATATCCAGGGATTTCTCACTCATAGTGAAAGTTATTGGTAATGTCTGGAAAGGATGGAATGTAGGCAAGTCTTACCTCTATCCTAGGGATAGAGAGACTATTTCCAATAAGACCGTCAACTCTAAAATCAAAACCACACATAAAGGTCAAAAACGAATGTATAGCTACTTAAAATATGTACCTTTGCAAAATGTATAAAAGTCGTTAACCTAAAAGTAAGACTAAGAGAACAAACTGTGCCTTATTCCTAAAAGTCGTTAACTTTAATTTTGCGTCTCCACGGACTCCTATCCTCGACTATGTCCTCACAGAGGTGCAAATGTAACAAATATTGCCTAATTCGCTCCTCTCAAGTCAGTTTCATTCTGCCTCTGCTCCTCCCCTCCACCGTAAGAGTCTCCACGGTTCTAATCGTGGCCGTCACTTCTCGCCTTTATTTAGTAACAATCATAACTAGATGTTCTTTGTATGAAAATACGGAGTAAGATTGTGATTCATTATTCATTACACTAGATATCAAAATGGTTATTTGAAGCACAAGTTTGACTAAGAAAAGTCAAATGTGTGAAATTGTTAGAAACTATGGTTTTGGAAAGTTTTTAGATGATAACATATTATTTCGAAACAAAAAATGGATTAATAAAAGATAAACCGAGTATCAAAGTATTTGAATAAAGTATGATTTTTATATAAAAACCCTTTAAAGACGACATACACAATTACAGTTGTATGAACTGATAAAACATGCCAATATTGTTTTTCATCCATTTAAGTTGAACGGGATGGTTAGATCGGGTATCGGGTGAGGCATCTTTGGGTAGAAAATTAACCCAGTAATTTTCGGTTCAGATATTGGTTAGGGAAATCCAACATCGGGTAACGCGACTTACCCGAGTAAGAACTACGCGCGATCAGACTTTCGTCAGGCAGTGATTTGTTGTGGAAGCGTCTTTTCATCTAACCCTCTATTTCCGTTTTTTATTCTATCATCATCATTCCCCACCGATCAACACCAACAATCGAGTATTAACAAATATGTCCAAGCCCGTACTACCCAAATAAACCGACCCAATAACCGAATAGCCTGAACTCGATGACCCGGTTGTGATACCAATCAAATGTTGGATACAATATAATACACAAAAACCCGAATAACCCAACCCAACCCAAACTGTTGAACTCTGATCTTATACGAACAAATCAAGAAGAAAAGAAACCGACAGAGTTAGGTCACCCAAATCCATGGTTTTTATTCTATCATTAGGCGTTAGGTTTATAGAAACACTAAAACCTCGCAACGCACTGGTGACAATAAACAATCATACAAACATGTTTGGGTTCAACTGATTCTACATCATGTCATTTCTGCCTAATATTAATTCAGTAGTCATTCATATCATTGTTGCTGAAACTGACAATGGCTGTCTATAAATAAGCATGAAACTTGGTTTATTTACAACTTAGGCCATCCGTAGTCATAAAGCCCCTTGTGGGGCGTTATGCGACACGTATCGTGCCACGTCACACGGGGGCTTTATGGGGCGTTATATCACTAGAGGCCGTAGTCATAAAGCCCCTACCCATCATTACCTAATTTTTAATTTTCAATTTTATTAATTAATTATAAAAACCTTGCTTGTTTGTGATTGGTCCAATCTTTGATTCTCTCCCCCATACCGCCGCTATATATCTCGCGCCCTCCCCCCCAAATTGCATTCATGGCGCCCCATGTTTTGGTGTTTCCGGCGTTTTGACGGCGCCATCTTAGGGCATACCGCCCACTACGGAAGCACTTATAGCCTAATCTGCAAAAGCAATGCTCAGTAGCAATGAATGTAATCTGCTAATTATTTTATTAAAATAAAAAGACTAGTATAGATGTACAGTTATTATTTAAAGCCAAAAAAAAGAAGAATGAAATAATTTTGAACAAAAAGTCAAACATTGCAACATACAGGGTGACTTATGATTCCACAATAGTAAGACACCCAACAAAAAACCTAACAACCTTGCACAATTTTAAGCTAGAAAACACAATACAAACCAATAGTCTTGATTAAAACCTTAAAATGAGACTGCTACTATCAATGGAATATGCCAAAAGTAAACACCAACATAAACTAGTTACATATTTCATATTGTTATCTAGGCATAAGTGTCCATTCCTTTTGGCACAAGCCTACCAATCAACTGAACCATGCTTCTGTCTAGTGAACCAGCTGCGATTTCATCAATAACCAACGATAAAGATGTTGCATCAAGTGAGTAACTTCTTCCATCCCTGTAAAAGCATCTCAACATCATCGTAATTCTGGTTCTTAAGATACCCCTGGAGAAGAACATTGTAAGTAACACTATTTGGCGGGCAGCCACTCTCATCCATTTTACGAAACAAGTGCTTTGCTTCCTTTAGTAAACCTTCCCCACACAAGTGTCACACCCTGATATTTCCATGTATTACCGCTGGGCCCGGTGGGGAGTATCGTGACGTGGTTGATATCATCATAGTCAAATTATCACAGTACAATGCACAGCGGAAGTCTAAAGTAAATATATTACAACCCGATTTGAAAGTAACATCAAATACTACAAACGGATTGTAAGATGGATCCACAGGCGGATCTTAAAACAGAAACATAAACACAGTTCAACAGACTTTAGATGTTTAGAACTTGCAAAATTCCTTATTAACGCCCTGAGCTCCCAGCCAACTTACGTACAGTACCTGTTACTTAACCTTTTTGGAAAATACGTCAGTTTACACTGGTAAATACAATTAACTGACTCTTTTGAAAATCTTTATGAATTTTTTTTTAAGTGCACAAGGCACAAATATTCTTTTATAACTTGGGATAATTATTTAAAAATAATATTGTAAAAGGATTACATGTTTATTATACGTTCAATAGCCAGGGCTGAATACCGGGTTAAAGATTAAAAGACACACCACATAATATATCCCGCGGCGAGTTATTCTCGAACAGACGGTATATTATTTTTTTTATACGCACTGGCAAGTGTATGCCTACACCCCGTGCTCAAGTCGTGGCCATTTCAATGAATGAGCCGAGGATATCCAGGACATGGTCATTAACCCCCCAAAGGCTTAAAACAAACAAAACAGATTAAACGGGTTATCTCAATGATTTAACCTTCATACGATTAAAAACTTCAATACCCGACCAAGCGGTATTTTTATATACCGTACCCCAAGTCCGTATAAGGGAAAATAAGTTAAAAGTATTTACCTGAGCTAAAATGTAATTTTATTCTCAGCCGTATATTCAAATCAGCAAGCACAAGTACCTCTACTGGGGCTCTCAATCTGGAACGAAGGTTTTATTAACCTATTAGATTCCTAACGGGTCTTATTTAAGTTGTAACTTAGACCGGTAAGTTTTAAGGAAAGGTTTACGGTTCAAAACGCAAGATTAACCGAAGACCGGATTAGAATGTGATTTAGACCCGACAAGTATGGAGACTTGTATAATATGGGTAAACTAAACACATTCTGAATTTTGAAGAGAAAATGATAAGGTTTGACCCGTTTCGGTTAATTCATGTAAACTAGTTACACAAACCGTACCGAACGCGTAAGATGCATAACGGGTAACCGAATGAGTCATGAACAGGTTTCCTAAGTTAATATGCCTTAAATATGTTGTGATATCAGTAGGATATCTTCCATTATGCCCAAAACGAATTTAAAATCAAATTAAGCCCCGAAAGGGCATTTTGGTCATTTTAAAGCTTATAAAAGAGGTTAAATAGAAATCTGAGTGTCACACCCCCAAAATCCACACGCGGAGTACCACCGCTTGGAGGCGTGACTGACCAGGATCAAGCCACCAATCATATAGAACAATGTAAATAGTAAAAGTAAATGTCATTTAACCAAACCAATCCATATGAAAGGTGTTCAAAACATAAGTATAAATCCAACGTTTAGCGAAAGCATATGAGTAAAAGCCCAACATAAATAAAGTATGTAATGTCATAGTGTTTAATCAAAGCATTCACGATCCTTGTCCACAACGACCGCGTCTCCCAGTGTAAGCTCCATGTATACCTAACGACCTGCAAGGCATGTAACAGAGAGTCAACAACTAGTTGAGCGAGTTCACAGTAAGTAAGTTCGTAATAGTAAGTTTGTTCGTAACGTGTGGCTCTACTAGGCCGATAGTATGTTCTATTGGTGGGGGCTTCCCATGTTTGCATATACAGTAGACTATTCGTAACCATAAGTGTTCTTCTTAACCCGAGAACAGTAGTACGTACGAGCTTTACGTAGGTTTTACGTAAGTGTCCTTCTTTACCCGAGGACAGTGGTACGCGTGGGGTTTACGTAGGTTTTACGTAAGTGTCCTTCCTGACTCCAGAAGACAGTAGCATGTGTGAGTTTACGTAGGTTTTACGTAAGTGTCCTTCCTGACTCCGGAAGACAGTAGTATGTACTTGTTTACGTAGGTTTTACGTAAATGTCCTGCTTAACCCGAGGACGATGGTAGATAGTCTAGTAACAGTGTAAGTACGAGTAATTGTTCAATCTCATCATTCAACCCATTCCCAATCACCCGGGAATCCCATGCCTTGGTAAGGAGTGTGAACTCACCTTGGTTTGCTCGGTTTGTTAGTGCTTCTAGCGTAAATAAATGACTAGGTCCGTTACACACGACCTAGGGTACATTGCACATAAACTCGATGTAAGTGTCTACGTTCAATTAGGGTTTTCAATTCCTTAATGTCCAAACAGGTCAGCATGGCATAGATTGCATATACATACAATAACATGCAGTGACATGCATACAGTGGCATACAATGATATATACAGTAACACACTTAAGAACAGAACAACAACCTTGGACCCCTTTTATGATTGAAAACTCAGACAGTACATTATTCATGAAAGTCGTACCTTATGGCATTCCATAATAATCAGACATGTTGCACATAAATGAAACTCAGACCATGCAAGCATCACAAATCTCGGACATACATTACATATGAAATTCGGACAAGCATCAAGCCAAAACTCGAACAATGCATTGCCTTAGAAATTCGGATCATTCAACATTCTTGGTTAAAAATTCGGACCATATGGGTAACACAAAGCTCGGACTAGATCTTTCAAGCATAAACTCGGACTACCTAGCCTTTACAAAAATCGGACCTACATAACACTTAAATAATTGGGACCATGAAATTCAAGCTCAAAAGTCGGACCATATCATCTCTCAAAATTCGGACCAACTTATTTATTAAAAGTTCGGACCACTTGTGTGATTTATAAAGTTCGGACCTTGTGTGAGCTATAAAGTTTGGACCATGTGTATATCATTCAAGAAAGTCGGACTATGTTAAGCATGAAAAGGTCGGACCCTACACTTTTTCACATATACAAAACTCAGACTATTACAAGCAACAAAAGTCGGGCCCTTATACATTCATAGAGTTCGGACCTTTCATACATTCAAGAAGTTCGGACCTTTCATACATTCAAAAGTTCGGACTACATGCAAAATCAAACATCGGGCCAACCATCAATCATGCGAACATTCAACTTCAATGTAACAGTTTCGTTTTTACGATCAAGAAACCCTAGTTTTCATATATTCAAAGTGCAGTAATCTAATCAGCAAATCAAACATCTCTATCTTACAAGCATCTCATTGTCAAGCATTTGATTACACTACTAATCATAAACCATTTCACAATAATCAGAATTGACCAAAACACAGAGCCATTATATGTAGAACTAGGGTTTTGCATGAATCACATAATCAAAGATAATCAACAAGAAATCATTAAACGATTACCTTGGATTGATTCTAGATGGATTGGAAGATCAAGATTGATGCAAGAGAACTTGTGCCAATGAGGAAGAAGATGATTGTAGGAGAGGGTTGCAGAGAAATCTTGTAGGTACGTATGATGATTGTGATATGATTGTGAGGGAGGTTAGGGTTAAGGGTGATTAAGATTTCACTAACTACTCTACTCACCCGTAAGTATAATCTTTTACATAAAACACACCCATCACAATATAATTTACAGTTTCATCACCAAGTTCATGTATTTGTCAAATCATTCGAAAGATAACACATAACCATGCAATAATCACAATACACTTTATCAAATCACAACATATACAGTTACAAAGCAAACCAATTGTGTAACTAAGCAACTAAACAAACAGTGAACGTGCAATAAATGCGAAAGTGGAATCTCAGAAACTCGAGTTGTCACATTATCCCCAACTTGAAAGAAATTTCGTTTTTAGCATGCGGTTACTGAGGAAGCTAGTTAAGTTGTATCGTTTATTGGTTTTCCTGGGGTGTCACATCATCCCCCCGTTGATTTGGAATTTCGTCGCGAAATTCTGTAGTAGCTTCAGCCTCAGTAGTGGTTGCACGGTTTTCGAATAACTGGGGATACTTGAGTTTTATTTGGTCTTCTCGTTCCCAGGTGAACTCTGGGCCACGACGGGAGTTCCAACGAACTCGTACAAGAGGTATTCTAGTGTTCTTGAGGACCTTAACATCCCGGTCCGTGATTTCAACTGGTTCCTCGATGAACTGCAACCGCTTGTCGATAGTGAGTTCCTTCAAGGGAACTATGAGGGTCTCATCTGACAGACACTTCTTCAGATTCGACACGTGGAAAACATTGTGAACTGCACCGAGTTCAGCTGGTAGGTTCAGTTTTTAGGCCACTTTGCCTATTTTCTCGATGATTTCGAATGGTCCAACATACCGCGGATTGAGCTTGCCTCGTTTACCAAAACGAACCACACCCTTCCAGGGTGAGACTTTGAGTAGCACTCGATCCCCAACTTGGAACTCGAGTGGTTTCCTGCGCTTATCAGCGTAACTTTTCTGACGGTCGCGAGCTGCCGCCATGCGTTGTCGTATCTGTGCAATTCGTTCAGTAGCATCAACTAGAAGTTCTGGACATGTGATTTGACTATCCCCCACCTCTGCCCAACAGAGAGGTGACCGGCATTTACGTCCGTACAATGCCTCAAATGGAGCGGCTTGAATGCTGGTGTGGTAACTGTTATTGTACGAAAACTCCACTAAAGGGAGATGTTTTTCCCAGCTGTTGCCAAAATCGATAACACATGCCCGAAGCATGTCTTCTAAGGTTTGAATCATGCGCTCAGACTGCCCATCCGTCTGAGGGTGGTAAGCTGTGCTCATGTCTAATCGAAAGCCAAAAGATTTGTGCATTGCTTGCCATAGCTCTGAAGTGAATCGTGCATCCCGATCCGAAATAATAGAAGTTGGTACTCCGTGCCTTGAAACAACTTCCTTAAGATATACGTCTGCGAGAGTGGAGAACTTATCCGTTTCCTTAATAGCCAGGAAGTGTGCAGACTTTGTGAGTCGATCCACGATCACCCAAATGGTATCGTTTCCACGCTGGGATCTAGGCAGGCCAATAACGACATCCATGGACATTTCCTCCCATTTCCACTGTGGTATCTTTGGTTGCTGAAGTAGGCCTGATGGTTTCTGATATTCAACTTTGACCCTTGCACAGGTCAAACATTTGCTGACGTAAGTTGCGATGAGGGCTTTCATGCTTGGCCACCAATACATAGTTTTAAGATCGTGGTACATCTTATCCGAACCTGGATGTACCGAGTAGCGAGACTTGTGCGCTTCATCCATCACAAGTTCTCGTAAACCGCCATATAGTGGGACCCAAATATGCCTCGTTACATAGTAGGCGCCGTCTTCCTTTTGTTCTAATCACTGCCTTGAACTGCGTAAGGCTTCAGCCTTGACATTTTCTGGTTTCAGTGCTTCTACCTGAGCATCTCGTATCTGTGCAGAAAGACTAGACTGAATAGTAAGCTGCAAGGCTCGTACACGCCTAGGTGTAGTATCTTTCCGACTGAGGGCATCAGCCACAACATTGGCTTTGCCTGGATGGTACTTGATGGCGCATTCGTAATCGTTCAACAGTTTAACCCATCGACGTTGACGCATATTCAATTCCCTTTGCTTGAAAATATGCTCAAGACTCTTGTGATCGGTGTAGATAGTGCACTTGGTACCGTACAGGTAGTGTCGCCATATCTTAAGCGCGAAAACAACAGCTCCCAGCTCTAAATCATGCGTCGTGTAGTTCCGCTCGTGAATCTTGAGTTGACGTGACGCATAAGCAATAACTTTATCCCGCTGCATCAATACACAACCAAGCCCCTGTATCGATGCGTCACAATAGACTACAAAATCGTCCGTGCCCTCTGGCAATGAGAGGATAGGTGCACTGCAAAGTCTATCCTTTAAGTGTTGAAAAGCGGTTTCCTGGGGATTACCCCAACGATAGGTGACACCCTTCTGTGTCAGTAGAGTAAGCGGCTGTGCGATCTTTGAGAAGTCTTTGATGAATCGCCTGTAGTAACCCGCCAAACCCAAGAATTGGCGTATTTCCGTTGGTGTACGCGGTGCAGGCCAGTTCCTGATCGAATCTACCTTGGATGGATCAACATGAATCCCATCCTTGTTTACCACATGGCCTAGAAAGTGGACTTCACGAAGCCAGAAGTCGCATTTTGAAAACTTGGCGTACAGTTGTTCCTTTCGAAGAAGTTCCAAGATAAGTCGCAGATGCTGCTCGTGTTCCTCCTGACTCTTGGAGTAGATCAGAATGTCGTCGATGAAAACAATCACAAACTTGTCTAGATAGGGTTTGCACACCCTATTCATAAGATCCATGAAAACTGCAAGCGCGTTCGTTAGCCCGAACGGCATGACTAGAAACTCGTAGTGGCCGTAGTGTGTTCTGAATGCTGTCTTAGAGACGTCCTCATCCCGGACTCTCAGCTGATGGTAACCTGACCTTAGATCAATCTTGGAGTAGTAGCTCGACCCTTGCAACTGGTCGAATAAGTCGTCAATACGCTGAAGAGGATAGCGGTTCTTCACGGTGACCTTGTTCAGTTCGCGGTAATCAATGCACATCCTGAAAGTGCCATCCTTCTTTTTCACGAATAACACTGGAGCTCCCCAAGGCGAAGAGCTAGGACGAATAAAGCCCTTATCCAAGAG